>NC_056731.1:311722968-311780468 GCF_019279795.1 Protopterus annectens
CAGCTTTAAAAGGCGAGCCTGGCTACACTTCTAGCTATATCCTGATATAGGCAGTACCTCAGTTTGTGGTTACATGAGCAGCTTTAAAAGGCGAGCCTGGCTACACTTCTAGCTATATCCTGATATAGCCAGTACCTCAGTTTGTGGTTACATGAGCAGCTTTAAAAGGCGAGCCTGGCTACACTTCTACCTATATCCTGATATAGCCAGTACCTCAGTTTGTGGTTACATGAGCAGCTTTAAAAGGTGAGCCTGGCTACACTTCTAGCTATATCCTGATATAGCCAGTACCTCAGTTTGTGGTTACATGAGCAGCTTTAAAAGGCGAGCCTGGCTACACTTCTAGCTATATCCTGATATAGCCAGTACCTCAGTTTGTGGTTACATGAGCAGCTTTAAAAGGTGAGCCTGGCTACACTTCTAGCTATATCCTGATATAGGCAGTACCTCAGTTTGTGGTTACATGAGCAGCTTTAAAAGGCGAGCCTGGCTACACTTCTAGCTATATCCTGATATAGCCAGTACCTCAGTTTGTGGTTACATGAGCAGCTTTAAAAGGCGAGCCTGGCTACACTTCTAGCTATATCCTGATATAGCCAGTACCTCAGTTTGTGGTTACATGAGCAGCTTTAAAAGGCGAGCCTGGCTACACTTCTAGCTATATCCTGATATAGCCAGTACCTCAGTTTGTGGTTACATGAGCAGCTTTAAAAGGCGAGCCTGGCTACACTTCTAGCTATATCCTGATATAGGCAGTACCTCAGTTTGTGGTTACATGAGCAGCTTTAAAAGGCGAGCCTGGCTACACTTCTAGCTATATCCTGATATAGGCAGTACCTCAGTTTGTGGTTACATGAGCAGCTTTAAAAGGCGAGCCTGGCTACACTTCTAGCTATATCCTTATATAGCCAGTACCTCAGTTTGTGGTTACATGAGCAGCTTTAAAAGGCGAGCCTGGCTACACTTCTAGCTATATCCTGATATAGGCAGTACCTCAGTTTGTGGTTACATGAGCAGATTTAAAAGGCGAGCCTGGCTACACTTCTAGCTATATCCTGATATAGGCAGTACCTCAGTTTGTGGTTACATGAGCAGCTTTAAAAGGCGAGCCTGGCTACACTTCTAGCTATATCCTGATATAGGCAGTACCTCAGTTTGTGGTTACATGAGCAGCTTTAAAAGGCGAGCCTGGCTACACTTCTAGCTATATCCTGATATAGGCAGTACCTCAGTTTGTGGTTACATGAGCAGCTTTTAAAAGGCGAGCCTGGCTACACTTCTACCTATATCCTGAAATAGCCAGTACCTCAGTTTGTGGTTACATGAGCAGCTTTAAAAGGCGAGCCTGGCTACACTTCCAGCTATATCCTGATATAGCCAGTACCTCAGTTTGTGGTTACATGAGCAGGTTTAAAAGGTGAGCCTGGCTACACCTCTAGCTATATCCTGATATAGGCAGTACCTCAGTTTGTGGTTACATGAGCAGCTTTAAAAGGCGAGCCTGGCTACACTTCTAGCTATATCCTGATATAGGCAGTACCTCAGTTTGTGGTTACATGAGCAGCTTTAAAAGGAGAGCCTGGCTACACTTCTAGCTATATCCTGATATATGCAGTACCTCAGTTTGTGGTTACATGAGCAGGTTTAAAAGGCGAGCCTGGCTACACTTCTAGCTATATCCTGATATAGGCAGTACCTCAGTTTGTGGTTACATGAGCAGCTTTAAAAGGCGAGCCTGGCTACACTTCTAGCTATATCCTGATATAGGCAGTACCTCAGTTTGTGGTTACATGAGCAGCTTTAAAAGGCGAGCCTGGCTACATCTAGCTATATCCTGATATAGGCAGTACCTCAGTTTGTGGTTACATGAGCAGCTTTTAAAAGGCGAGCCTGGCTACACTTCTAGGTATATCCTGATATAGCCAGTACCTCAGTTTGTAGTTACATGAGCAGCTTTAAAAGGCGAGCCTGGCTACACATCTAGCTATATCCTGATATAGCCAGTACCTCAGTTTGTGGTTACATGAGCAGCTTTAAAAGGCGAGCCTGGCTACACTTCCAGCTATATCCTGATATAGGCAGTACCTCAGTTTGTGGTTACATGAGCAGCTTTAAAAGGTGAGCCTGGCTACACTTCTAGCTATATCCTGATATAGCTAGTAACTCATTTTGTGATTACATGAGCAGCTTTAAAAGGCGAGCCTGGCTACACTTCTAGCTATATCCTGATATAGCCAGTACCTCAATTTGTGGTTACATGAGCAGCTTTAAAAGGCGAGCCTGGCTACACTTCTAGCTATATCCTGATATAGGCAGTACCTCATTTTGTGGTTACATGAGCAGATTTAAAAGGCGAGCCTGGCTACACTTCTAGCTATATCCTGATGTAGGCAGTACCTCATTTTGTGGTTACATGAGCAGCTTTAAAAGGCGAGCCTGGCTACACTTCTAGCTATATCCTGATATAGGCAGTACCTCAGTTTGTGGTTACATGAGCAGCTTTAAAAGGTGAGCCTGGCTACACTTCTAGCGATATCCTGATATAGCCAGTACCTCAGTTTGTGGTTACATGAGCAGCTTTAAAAGGCGA
This sequence comes from Protopterus annectens, assembly GCF_019279795.1. Classification (NCBI taxonomy): domain Eukaryota; kingdom Metazoa; phylum Chordata; order Ceratodontiformes; family Protopteridae; genus Protopterus; species Protopterus annectens. The sequence continues at coordinate 311,725,559 of NC_056731.1, forward strand.
GCCTGGCTACACTTCTAGCGATATCCTGATATAGCCAGTACCTCAGTTTGTGGTTACATGAGCAGCTTTATAAGGCGAGCCTGGCTACACTTCTAGCGATATCCTGATATAGGCAGTACCTCAGTTTGTGGTTACATGAGCAGATTTAAAAGGCGAGCCTGGCTACACTTCTAGCGATATCCTGATGTAGGCAGTACCTCATTTTGTGGTTACATGAGCAGCTTTAAAAGGCGAGCCTGGCTACACTTCTAGCTATATCCTGATATAGGCAGTACCTCAGTTTGTGGTTACATGAGCAGCTTTAAAAGGCGAGCCTGGCTACACTTCTAGCTATATCCTGATATAGCCAGTACCTCAGTTTGTGGTTACATGAGCAGCTTTAAAAGGCGAGCCTGGCTACACTTCTAGCGATATCCTGATATAGCCAGTACCTCAGTTTGTGGTTACATGAGCAGCTTTAAAAGGCGAGCCTGGCTACACTTCTAGCTATATCCTGATATAGCCAGTACCTCAGTTTGTGGTTACATGAGCAGCTTTAAAAGGCGAGCCTGGCTACACTTCTAGCGATATCCTGATATAGCCAGTACCTCAGTTTGTGGTTACATGAGCAGCTTTAAAAGGCGAGCCTGGCTACACTTCTAGCGATATCCTGATATAGCCAGTACCTCAGTTTGTGGTTACATGAGCAGCTTTAAAAGGCGAGCCTGGCTACACTTCTAGCTATATCCTGATATAGCCAGTACCTCAGTTTGTGGTTACATGAGCAGCTTTAAAAGGCGAGCCTGGCTACACTTCTAGCTATATCCTGATATAGCCAGTACCTCAGTTTGTGGTTACATGAGCAGCTTTAAAAGGCGAGCCTGGCTACACTTCTAGCGATATCCTGATATAGCCAGTACCTCAGTTTGTGGTTACATGAGCAGCTTTAAAAGGTGAGCCTGGCTACACTTCTAGCGATATCCTGATATAGCCAGTACCTCAGTTTGTGGTTACATGAGCAGCTTTAAAAGGCGAGCCTGGCTACACTTCTAGCTATATCCTGATATAGCCAGTACCTCAGTTTGTGGTTACATGAGCAGCTTTAAAAGGCGAGCCTGGCTACACTTCTAGCGATATCCTGATATAGCCAGTACCTCAGTTTGTGGTTACATGAGCAGCTTTAAAAGGCGAGCCTGGCTACACTTCTAGCTATATCCTGATATAGCCAGTACCTCAGTTTGTGGTTACATGAGCAGCTTTAAAAGGCGAGCCTGGCTACACTTCTAGCGATATCCTGATATAGCCAGTACCTCAGTTTGTGGTTACATGAGCAGCTTTAAAAGGCGAGCCTGGCTACACTTCTAGCTATATCCTGATATAGCCAGTACCTCAGTTTGTGGTTACATGAGCAGCTTTAAAAGGCGAGCCTGGCTACACTTCTAGCTATATCCTGATATAGCCAGTACCTCAGTTTGTGGTTACATGAGCAGCTTTAAAAGGCGAGCCTGGCTACACTTCTAGCTATATCCTGATATAGCCAGTACCTCAGTTTGTGGTTACATGAGCAGCTTTAAAAGGCGAGCCTGGCTACACTTCTAGCTATATCCTGATATAGCCAGTACCTCAGTTTGTGGTTACATGAGCAGCTTTAAAAGGCGAGCCTGGCTACACTTCTAGCTATATCCTGATATAGCCAGTACCTCAGTTTGTGGTTACATGAGCAGCTTTAAAAGGCGAGCCTGGCTACACTTCTAGCGATATCCTGATATAGCCAGTACCTCAGTTTGTGGTTACATGAGCAGCTTTAAAAGGCGAGCCTGGCTACACTTCTAGCTATATCCTGATATAGCCAGTACCTCAGTTTGTGGTTACATGAGCAGCTTTAAAAGGCGAGCCTGGCTACACTTCTAGCTATATCCTGATATAGCCAGTACCTCAGTTTGTGGTTACATGAGCAGCTTTAAAAGGCGAGCCTGGCTACACTTCTAGCTATATCCTGATATAGCCAGTACCTCAGTTTGTGGTTACATGAGCAGCTTTAAAAGGCGAGCCTGGCTACACTTCTAGCTATATCCTGATATAGCCAGTACCTCAGTTTGTGGTTACATGAGCAGCTTTAAAAGGCGAGCCTGGCTACACTTCTAGCGATATCCTGATATAGCCAGTACCTCAGTTTGTGGTTACATGAGCAGCTTTAAAAGGCGAGCCTGGCTACACTTCTAGCGATATCCTGATATAGCCAGTACCTCAGTTTGTGGTTACATGAGCAGCTTTAAAAGGCGAGCCTGGCTACACTTCTAGCGATATCCTGATATAGCCAGTACCTCAGTTTGTGGTTACATGAGCAGCTTTAAAAGGCGAGCCTGGCTACACTTCTAGCTATATCCTGATATAGCCAGTACCTCAGTTTGTGGTTACATGAGCAGCTTTAAAAGGCGAGCCTGGCTACACTTCTAGCTATATCCTGATATAGCCAGTACCTCAGTTTGTGGTTACATGAGCAGCTTTAAAAGGCGAGCCTGGCTACACTTCTAGCTATATCCTGATATAGCCAGTACCTCAGTTTGTGGTTACATGAGCAGCTTTAAAAGGCGAGCCTGGCTACACTTCTAGCTATATCCTGATATAGCCAGTACCTCAGTTTGTGGTTACATGAGCAGCTTTAAAAGGCGAGCCTGGCTACACTTCTAGCTATATCCTGATATAGCCAGTACCTCAGTTTGTGGTTACATGAGCAGCTTTAAAAGGCGAGCCTGGCTACACTTCTAGCTATATCCTGATATAGCCAGTACCTCAGTTTGTGGTTACATGAGCAGCTTTAAAAGGCGAGCCTGGCTACACTTCTAGCTATATCCTGATATAGCCAGTACCTCAGTTTGTGGTTACATGAGCAGCTTTAAAAGGCGAGCCTGGCTACACTTCTAGCTATATCCTGATATAGGCAGTACCTCAGTTTGTGGTTACATGAGCAGCTTTAAAAGGCGAGCCTGGCTACACTTCTAGCTATATCCTGATATAGCCAGTACCTCAGTTTGTGGTTACATGAGCAGCTTTAAAAGGCGAGCCTGGCTACACTTCTAGCTATATCCTGATATAGCCAGTACCTCAGTTTGTGGTTACATGAGCAGCTTTAAAAGGCGAGCCTGGCTACACTTCTAGCTATATCCTGATATAGCCAGTACCTCAGTTTGTGGTTACATGAGCAGCTTTAAAAGGCGAGCCTGGCTACACTTCTAGCGATATCCTGATATAGCCAGTACCTCAGTTTGTGGTTACATGAGCAGCTTTAAAAGGCGAGCCTGGCTACACTTCTAGCTATATCCTGATATAGCCAGTACCTCAGTTTGTGGTTACATGAGCAGCTTTAAAAGGCGAGCCTGGCTACACTTCTAGCTATATCCTGATATAGCCAGTACCTCAGTTTGTGGTTACATGAGCAGCTTTAAAAGGCGAGCCTGGCTACACTTCTAGCTATATCCTGATATAGCCAGTACCTCAGTTTGTGGTTACATGAGCAGCTTTAAAAGGCGAGCCTGGCTACACTTCTAGCTATATCCTGATATAGCCAGTACCTCAGTTTGTGGTTACATGAGCAGCTTTAAAAGACGAGCCTGGCTACACTTCTAGCTATATCCTGATATAGCCAGTACCTCAGTTTGTGGTTACATGAGCAGCTTTAAAAGGCGAGCCTGGCTACACTTCTAGCTATATCCTGATATAGCCAGTACCTCAGTTTGTGGTTACATGAGCAGCTTTAAAAGGCGAGCCTGGCTACACTTCTAGCTATATCCTGATATAGCCAGTACCTCAGTTTGTGGTTACATGAGCAGCTTTAAAAGGCGAGCCTGGCTACACTTCTAGCTATATCCTGATATAGCCAGTACCTCAGTTTGTGGTTACATGAGCAGCTTTAAAAGGCGAGCCTGGCTACACTTCTAGCTATATCCTGATATAGCCAGTACCTCAGTTTGTGGTTACATGAGCAGCTTTAAAAGGCGAGCCTGGCTACACTTCTAGCTATATCCTGATATAGCCAGTACCTCAGTTTGTGGTTACATGAGCAGCTTTAAAAGGCGAGCCTGGCTACACTTCTAGCTATATCCTGATATAGCCAGTACCTCAGTTTGTGGTTACATGAGCAGCTTTAAAAGGCGAGCCTGGCTACACTTCTAGCGATATCCTGATATAGCCAGTACCTCAGTTTGTGGTTACATGAGCAGCTTTAAAAGGCGAGCCTGGCTACACTTCTAGCTATATCCTGATATAGCCAGTACCTCAGTTTGTGGTTACATGAGCAGCTTTAAAAGGCGAGCCTGGCTACACTTCTAGCTATATCCTGATATAGCCAGTACCTCAGTTTGTGGTTACATGAGCAGCTTTAAAAGGCGAGCCTGGCTACACTTCTAGCTATATCCTGATATAGCCAGTACCTCAGTTTGTGGTTACATGAGCAGCTGTTAAAGGCGAGCCTGACTACACTTCTAGCGATATCCTGATATAGGCAGTACCTCAGTTTGTGGTTACATGAGCAGCTTTAAAAGGCGAGCCTGGCTACACTTCTAGCTATATCCTGATATAGCCAGTACCTCAGTTTGTGGTTACATGAGCAGCTTTAAAAGGCGAGCCTGGCTACACTTCTAGCTATATCCTGATATAGCCAGTACCTCAGTTTGTGGTTACATGAGCAGCTTTAAAAGGCGAGCCTGGCTACACTTCTAGCTATATCCTGATATAGCCAGTACCTCAGTTTGTGGTTACATGAGCAGCTTTAAAAGGCGAGCCTGGCTACACTTCTAGCGATATCCTGATATAGCCAGTACCTCAGTTTGTGGTTACATGAGCAGCTTTAAAAGGCGAGCCTGGCTACACTTCTAGCTATATCCTGATATAGCCAGTACCTCAGTTTGTGGTTACATGAGCAGCTTTAAAAGGCGAGCCTGGCTACACTTCTAGCGATATCCTGATATAGCCAGTACCTCAGTTTGTGGTTACATGAGCAGCTTTAAAAGGCGAGCCTGGCTACACTTCTAGCTATATCCTGATATAGGCAGTACCTCAGTTTGTGGTTACATGAGCAGCTTTAAAAGGCGAGCCTGGCTACACTTCTAGCTATATCCTGATATAGCCAGTACCTCAGTTTGTGGTTACATGAGCAGCTTTAAAAGGCGAGCCTGGCTACACTTCTAGCTATATCCTGATATAGCCAGTACCTCAGTTTGTGGTTACATGAGCAGCTTTAAAAGGCGAGCCTGGCTACACTTCTAGCTATATCCTGATATAGCCAGTACCTCAGTTTGTGGTTACATGAGCAGCTTTAAAAGGCGAGCCTGGCTACACTTCTAGCTATATCCTGATATAGCCAGTACCTCAGTTTGTGGTTACATGAGCAGCTTTTAAAAGGCGAGCCTGGCTACACTTCTAGCGATATCCTGATATAGCCAGTACCTCAGTTTGTGGTTACATGAGCAGCTTTAAAAGGCGAGCCTGGCTACACTTCTAGCGATATCCTGATATAGCCAGTACCTCAGTTTGTGGTTACATGAGCAGCTTTAAAAGGCGAGCCTGGCTACACTTCTAGCTATATCCTGATATAGCCAGTACCTCAGTTTGTGGTTACATGAGCAGCTTTAAAAGGCGAGCCTGGCTACACTTCTAGCTATATCCTGATATAGGCAGTACCTCAGTTTGTGGTTACATGAGCAGCTTTAAAAGGCGAGCCTGGCTACACTTCTAGCTATATCCTGATATAGGCAGTACCTCAGTTTGTGGTTACATGAGCAGCTTTAAAAGGCGAGCCTGGCTACACTTCTAGCTATATCCTGATATAGCCAGTACCTCAGTTTGTGGTTACATGAGCAGCTTTAAAAGGCGAGCCTGGCTACACTTCTAGCGATATCCTGATATAGCCAGTACCTCAGTTTGTGGTTACATGAGCAGCTTTAAAAGGCGAGCCTGGCTACACTTCTAGCTATATCCTGATATAGCCAGTACCTCAGTTTGTGGTTACATGAGCAGCTTTAAAAGGCGAGCCTGGCTACACTTCTAGCTATATCCTGATATAGCCAGTACCTCAGTTTGTGGTTACATGAGCAGCTTTAAAAGGCGAGCCTGGCTACACTTCTAGCTATATCCTGATATAGCCAGTACCTCAGTTTGTGGTTACATGAGCAGCTTTAAAAGGCGAGCCTGGCTACACTTCTAGCTATATCCTGATATAGCCAGTACCTCAGTTTGTGGTTACATGAGCAGCTTTAAAAGGCGAGCCTGGCTACACTTCTAGCTATATCCTGATATAGCCAGTACCTCAGTTTGTGGTTACATGAGCAGCTTTAAAAGGCGAGCCTGGCTACACTTCTAGCGATATCCTGATATAGCCAGTACCTCAGTTTGTGGTTACATGAGCAGCTTTAAAAGGCGAGCCTGGCTACACTTCTATATATCCTGATATAGCCAGTACCTTAGTTTGTGGTTACATGAGCAGCTTTAAAAGGCGAGCCTGGCTACACTTCTAGCTATATCCTGATATAGCCAGTACCTCAGTTTGTGGTTACATGAGCAGCTTTAAAAGGCGAGCCTGGCTACACTTCTAGCTATATCCTGATATAGCCAGTACCTCAGTTTGTGGTTACATGAGCAGCTTTAAAAGGCGAGCCTGGCTACACTTCTAGCTATATCCTGATATAGGCAGTACCTCAGTTTGTGGTTACATGAGCAGCTTTAAAAGGCGAGCCTGGCTACACTTCTAGCGATATCCTGATATAGCCAGTACCTCAGTTTGTGGTTACATGAGCAGCTTTAAAAGGCGAGCCTGGCTACACTTCTAGCTATATCCTGATATAGCCAGTACCTCAGTTTGTGGTTACATGAGCAGCTTTAAAAGGCGAGCCTGGCTACACTTCTAGCGATATCCTGATATAGCCAGTACCTCAGTTTGTGGTTACATGAGCAGCTTTAAAAGGCGAGCCTGGCTACACTTCTAGCTATATCCTGATATAGCCAGTACCTCAGTTTGTGGTTACATGAGCAGCTTTAAAAGGCGAGCCTGGCTACACTTCTAGCTATATCCTGATATAGCCAGTACCTCAGTTTGTGGTTACATGAGCAGCTTTAAAAGGCGAGCCTGGCTACACTTCTAGCTATATCCTGATATAGGCAGTACCTCAGTTTGTGGTTACATGAGCAGCTTTAAAAGGCGAGCCTGGCTACACTTCTAGCTATATCCTGATATAGGCAGTACCTCAGTTTGTGGTTACATGAGCAGCTTTAAAAGGCGAGCCTGGCTACACTTCTAGCTATATCCTGATATAGCCAGTACCTCAGTTTGTGGTTACATGAGCAGCTTTAAAAGGCGAGCCTGGCTACACTTCTAGCGATATCCTGATATAGCCAGTACCTCAGTTTGTGGTTACATGAGCAGCTTTAAAAGGCGAGCCTGGCTACACTTCTAGCGATATCCTGATATAGCCAGTACCTCAGTTTGTGGTTACATGAGCAGCTTTAAAAGGCGAGCCTGGCTACACTTCTAGCTATATCCTGATATAGCCAGTACCTCAGTTTGTGGTTACATGAGCAGCTTTAAAAGGCGAGCCTGGCTACACTTCTAGCTATATCCTGATATAGCCAGTACCTCAGTTTGTGGTTACATGAGCAGCTTTAAAAGGCGAGCCTGGCTACACTTCTAGCTATATCCTGATATAGCCAGTACCTCAGTTTGTGGTTACATGAGCAGCTTTAAAAGGCGAGCCTGGCTACACTTTTGGCTATATCCTGATGTAGCCAGTACCTCAGTTTGTGGTTACATGTGCAGCTTTAAAAGGCGAGCCTGGCTACACTTCTAGCTATATCCTGATATAGCCAGTACCTCAGTTTGTGGTTACATGAGCAGCTTTAAAAGGCGAGCCTGGCTACACTTCTAGCTATATCCTGATATAGCCAGTACCTCAGTTTGTGGTTACATGAGCAGCTTTAAAAGGCGAGCCTGGCTACACTTCTAGCTATATCCTGATATAGCCAGTACCTCAGTTTGTGGTTACATGAGCAGCTTTAAAAGGCGAGCCTGGCTACACGTCTAGCTATATCCTGATATAGCCAGTATCTCAGTTTGTGGTTACATGAGCAGCTTTAAAAGGCAAGCCTGGCTACACTTCTAGCTATATCCTGATATAGCCAGTACCTCAGTTTGTGGTTACATGAGCAGCTTTAAAAGGCGAGCCTGGCTACACTTCTAGCTATATCCTGATATAGCCAGTACCTCAGTTTGTGGTTACATGAGCAGCTTTAAAAGGCGAGCCTGGCTACACTTCTAGCTATATCCTGATATAGCCAGTACCTCAGTTTGTGGTTACATGAGCAGCTTTAAAAGGCGAGCCTGGCTACACTTCTAGCTATATCCTGATATAGCCAGTACCTCAGTTTGTGGTTACATGAGCAGCTTTAAAAGGCGAGCCTGGCTACACTTCTAGCTATATCCTGATATAGCCAGTACCTCAGTTTGTGGTTACATGAGCAGCTTTAAAAGGCGAGCCTGGCTACACTTCTAGCGATATCCTGATATAGCCAGTACCTCAGTTTGTGGTTACATGAGCAGCTTTAAAAGGCGAGCCTGGCTACACTTCTAGCTATATCCTGATATAGCCAGTACCTCAGTTTGTGGTTACATGAGCAGCTTTAAAAGGCGAGCCTGGCTACACTTCTAGCTATATCCTGATATAGCCAGTACCTCAGTTTGTGGTTACATGAGCAGCTTTAAAAGGCGAGCCTGGCTACACTTCTAGCTATATCCTGATATAGCCAGTACCTCAGTTTGTGGTTACATGAGCAGCTTTAAAAGGCGAGCCTGGCTACACTTCTAGCTATATCCTGATATAGCCAGTACCTCAGTTTGTGGTTACATGAGCAGCTTTAAAAGGCGAGCCTGGCTACACTTCTAGCTATATCCTGATATAGCCAGTACCTCAGTTTGTGGTTACATGAGCAGCTTTAAAAGGCGAGCCTGGCTACACTTCTAGCGATATCCTGATATAGCCAGTACCTCAGTTTGTGGTTACATGAGCAGCTTTAAAAGGCGAGCCTGGCTACACTTCTAGCTATATCCTGATATAGCCAGTACCTCAGTTTGTGGTTACATGAGCAGCTTTAAAAGGCGAGCCTGGCTACACTTCTAGCTATATCCTGATATAGGCAGTACCTCAGTTTGTGGTTACATGAGCAGCTTTAAAAGGCGAGCCTGGCTACACTTCTAGCTATATCCTGATATAGCCAGTACCTCAGTTTGTGGTTACATGAGCAGCTTTAAAAGGTGAGCCTGGCTACACTTCTAGCTATATCCTGATATAGCCAGTACCTCAGTTTGTGGTTACATGAGCAGCTTTAAAAGGCGAGCCTGGCTACACTTCTAGCTATATCCTGATATAGCCAGTACCTCAGTTTGTGGTTACATGAGCAGCTTTAAAAGGCGAGCCTGGCTACACTTCTAGCTATATCCTGATATAGCCAGTACCTCAGTTTGTGGTTACATGAGCAGCTTTAAAAGGTGAGCCTGGCTACACTTCTAGCGATATCCTGATATAGCCAGTACCTCAGTTTGTGGTTACATGAGCAGCTTTAAAAGGCGAGCCTGGCTACACTTCTAGCTATATCCTGATATAGCCAGTACCTCAGTTTGTGGTTACATGAGCAGCTTTAAAAGGCGAGCCTGGCTACACTTCTAGCTATATCCTGATATAGCCAGTACCTCAGTTTGTGGTTACATGAGCAGCTTTAAAAGGCGAGCCTGGCTACACTTCTAGCGATATCCTGATATAGCCAGTACCTCAGTTTGTGGTTACATGAGCAGCTTTAAAAGGCGAGCCTGGCTACACTTCTAGCTATATCCTGATATAGCCAGTACCTCAGTTTGTGGTTACATGAGCAGCTTTAAAAGGTGAGCCTGGCTACACTTCTAGCTATATCCTGATATAGCCAGTACCTCAGTTTGTGGTTACATGAGCAGCTTTAAAAGGCGAGCCTGGCTACACTTCTAGCTATATCCTGATATAGCCAGTACCTCAGTTTGTGGTTACATGAGCAGCTTTAAAAGGCGAGCCTGGCTACACTTCTAGCGATATCCTGATATAGCCAGTACCTCAGTTTGTGGTTACATGAGCAGCTTTAAAAGGTGAGCCTGGCTACACTTCTAGCTATATCCTGATATAGCCAGTACCTCAGTTTGTGGTTACATGAGCAGCTTTAAAAGGCGAGCCTGGCTACACTTCTAGCTATATCCTGATATAGCCAGTACCTCAGTTTGTGGTTACATGAGCAGCTTTAAAAGGCGAGCCTGGCTACACTTCTAGCGATATCCTGATATAGCCAGTACCTCAGTTTGTGGTTACATGAGCAGCTTTAAAAGGTGAGCCTGGCTACACTTCTAGCGATATCCTGATATAGCCAGTACCTCAGTTTGTGGTTACATGAGCAGCTTTAAAAGGCGAGCCTGGCTACACTTCTAGCTATATCCTGATATAGCCAGTACCTCAGTTTGTGGTTACATGAGCAGCTTTAAAAGGCGAGCCTGGCTACACTTCTAGCGATATCCTGATATAGCCAGTACCTCAGTTTGTGGTTACATGAGCAGCTTTAAAAGGCGAGCCTGGCTACACTTCTAGCTATATCCTGATATAGCCAGTACCTCAGTTTGTGGTTACATGAGCAGCTTTAAAAGGCGAGCCTGGCTACACTTCTAGCTATATCCTGATATAGGCAGTACCTCAGTTTGTGGTTACATGAGCAGCTTTAAAAGGCGAGCCTGGCTACACTTCTAGCTATATCCTGATATAGCCAGTACCTCAGTTTGTGGTTACATGAGCAGCTTTAAAAGGCGAGCCTGGCTACACTTCTAGCGATATCCTGATATAGGCAGTACCTCAGTTTGTGGTTACATGAGCAGCTTTAAAAGGCGAGCCTGGCTACACTTCTAGCGATATCCTGATATAGGCAGTACCTCAGTTTGTGGTTACATGAGCAGCTTTAAAAGGTGAGCCTGGCTGCACTTCTAGCTATATCCTGATATCCTGATATAGCCAGTACCTCAGTTTGTGGTTACATGAGCAGCTTTAAAAGGCGAGCCTGGCTACACTTCTAGCTATATCCTGATATAGGCAGTACCTCAGTTTGTGGTTACATGAGCAGCTTTAAAAGGCGAGCCTGGCTACACTTCTAGCTATATCCTGATATAGGCAGTACCTCAGTTTGTGGTTACATGAGCAGCTTTAAAAGGCGAGCCTGGCTACACTTCTAGCGATATCCTGATATAGGCAGTACCTCAGTTTGTGGTTACATGAGCAGCTTTAAAAGGCGAGCCTGGCTACACTTCTAGCTATATCCTGATATAGGCAGTACCTCAGTTTGTGGTTACATGAGCAGCTTTAAAAGGCGAGCCTGGCTACACTTCTAGCGATATCCTGATATAGGCAGTACCTCAGTTTGTGGTTACATGAGCAGCTTTAAAAGGTGAGCCTGGCTGCACTTCTAGCTATATCCTGATATAGCCAGTACCTCAGTTTGTGGTTACATGAGCAGCTTTAAAAGGTGAGCCTGGCTACACTTCTAGCGATATCCTGATTTAGGCAGTACCTCAGTTTGTGGTTACATGAGCAGCTTTAAAAGGCAAGCCTGGCTACACTTCTAGCTATATCCTGATATAGGCAGTACCTCAGTTTGTGGTTACATGAGCAGCTTTAAAAGGCGAGCCTGGCTACACTTCTAGCTATATCCTGATATAGCCAGTACCTCAGTTTGTGGTTACATGAGCAGCTTTTAAAGGCAAGCCTGACTGCACTTCTAGCGATATCCTGATATAGGCAGTACCTCAGTTTGTGGTTACATGAGCAGCTTTAAAAGGCGAGCCTGGCTACACTTCTAGCGATATCCTGATATAGCCAGTACCTCAGTTTGTGGTTACATGAGCAGCTTTAAAAGGCGAGCCTGGCTATACTTCTAGCTATATCCTGATATAGCCAGTCCCTCAGTTTGTGGTTACATGAGCAGCTTTAAAAGGCGAGCCTGGCTACACTTCTAGCTATATCCTGATATAGCCAGTATCTCAGTTTGTGGTTACATGAGCAGCTTTAAAAGGCGAGCCTGGCTACACTTCTAGCGATATCCTGATAAAGGCAGTACCTCAGTTTGTGGTTACATGAGCAGCTTTTAAAAGGCGAGCCTGGCTACACTTCTAGCGATATCCTGATATAGCCAGTACCTCAGTTTGTGGTTACATGAGCAACTTTTAAAAGGCGAGCCTGGCTACACTTCTAGCGATATCCTGATATAGCCAGTACCTCAGTTTGTGGTTACATGAGCAGCTTTTAAAAGGCGAGCCTGGCTACACTTCTAGCGATATCCTGATATAGCCAGTACCTCAGTTTGTGGTTACATGAGCAGCTTTAAAAGGCGAGCCTGGCTACACTTCTAGCTATATCCTGATATAGGCAGTACCTCAGTTTGTGGTTACATGAGCAGCTTTAAAAGGCGAGCCTGGCTACACTTCTAGCGATATCCTGATATAGCCAGTACCTCAGTTTGTGGTTACATGAGCAGCTTTAAAAGGCAAGCCTGGCTACACTTCTAGCGATATCCTGATATAGGCAGTACCTCAGTTTGTGGTTACATGAGCAGCTTTAAAAGGCGAGTCTGGCTACACTTCTAGCTATATCCTCATATAGCCAGTACCTCAGTTTGTGGTTACATGAGCAGCTTTAAAAGGCGAGCCTGGCTACACTTCTAGCGATATCCTGATATAGGCAGTACCTCAGTTTGTGGTTACATGAGCAGCTTTAAAAGGCTAGCCTGGCTACACTTCTAGCTATATCCTGATATAGGCAGTACCTCAGTTTGTGGTTACATGAGCAGCTTTAAAAGGTGAGCCTGGCTACACTTCTAGCTATATCCTGATATAGGCAGTACCTCAGTTTGTGGTTACATGAGCAGCTTTAAAAGGCGAGCCTGGCTACACTTCTAGCTATTTCCTGATATAGCCAGTACCTCAGTTTGTGGTTACATGAGCAGCTTTAAAAGGCGAGCCTGGCTACACTTCTAGCTATATCCTGATATAGCCAGTACCTCAGTTTGTGGTTACATGAGCAGCTTTAAAAGGCAAGCCTAGCTACACTTCTAGCTATATCCTGATATAGCCAGTACCTCAGTTTGTGGTTACATGAACAGCTTTAAAAGGCAAGCCTGGCTACACTTCTAGCTATATCCTGATATAGCCAGTACCTCAGTTTGTGGTTACATGAGCAGCTTTAAAAGGCGAGCCTGGCTACACTTCTAGTGATATCCTGATATAGGCAGTACCTCAGTTTGTGGTTACCTGAGCAGCTTTAAAAGGTGAGCCTGGCTACATTTCTAGCGATATCCTGATATAGCCAGTACCTCAGTTTGTGGTTACATGAGCAGCTTTAAAAGGCGAGCCTGACTACACTTCTAGCTATATCCTGATATAGGCAGTACCTCAGTTTGTGGTTACATGAGCAGCTTTAAAAGGCGAGCCTGGCTACACTTCTAGCTATATCCTGATATAGCCAGTACCTCAGTTTGTGGTTACATGAGCAGCTTTAAAAGGCGAGCCTGGCTACACTTCTAGCTATATCCTGATATAGGCAGTACCTCAGTTTGTGGTTACATGAGCAGCTTTAAAAGGCGAGCCTGGCTACACTTCTAGCTATATCCTGATATAGCCAGTACCTCAGTTTGTGGTTACATGAGCAGCTTTAAAAGGCGAGCCTGGCTACACTTCTAGCTATATCCTGATATTGCCAGTGCCTCAGTTTGTTGTTACATGAGCAGCTTTAAAAGGCAAGCCTAGCTACACTTCTAGCTATATCCTGATATAGCCAGTACCTCAGTTTGTGGTTACATGAACAGCTTTAAAAGGCGAGCCTGGCTACACTTCTAGCTATATCCTGATATAGCCAGTACCTCAGTTTGTGGTTACATGAGCAGCTTTAAAAGGTGAGCCTGGCTACACTTCTAGTGATATCCTGATATAGGCAGTACCTCAGTTTGTGGTTACATGAGCAGCTTTAAAAGGTGAGCCTGGCTACACTTCTAGCGATGTCCTGATATAGCCAGTACCTCAATTTGTAGTTACATGAGCAGCTTTAAAAGGCGAGCCTGGCTACACTTCTAGCTATATCCTGATATAGGCAGTACCTCAGTTTGTGGTTACATGAGCAGCTTTAAAAGGTGAGCCTGGCTACACTTCTAGCTATATCCTGATATAGCCAGTACCTCAGTTTGTGGTTACATGAGCAGCTTTAAAAGGCGAGCCTGGCTACACTTCTAGCTATATCCTGATATAGCCAGTACCTCAGTTTGTGGTTACATGAGCAGCTTTAAAAGGCGAGCCTGGCTACACTTCTAGCTATATCCTGATATAGCCAGTACCTCAGTTTGTGGTTACATGAGCAGCTTTAAAAGGCGAGCCTGGCTACACTTCTAGCTATATCCTGATATAGCCAGTACCTCAATTTGTGGTTACATGAGCAGCTTTAAAATGTGAGCCTGGCTACACTTCTAGCGATATCCTGATATAGCCAGTACCTCAGTTTGTGGTTACATGAGCAGCTTTTAAAAGGCGAGCCTGGCTACACTTCTAGCGATATCCTGATATAGCCAGTACCTCAGTTTGTGGTTACATGAGCAGCTTTAAAAGGCGAGCCTGGCTACACTTCTAGCTATATCCTGATATAGGCAGTACTTCAGTTTGTGGTTACATGAGCAGCTTTAAAAGGCGAGCCTGGCTACACTTCTAGCTATGTCCTGATATAGGCAGTACCTCAGTTTGTGGTTACATGAGCAGCATTAAAAGGTGAGCCTGGCTATACTTCTAGCGATATCCTGATATAGGCAGTACCTCAGTTTGTGGTTACATGAGCAGTTTTAAAAGGTGAGCCTGGCTACACTTCTAGCTATATCCTGATATAGCCAGTACCTCAGTTTGTGGTTACATGAGCAGCTTTAAAAGGCAAGCCTGGCTACACTTCTAGCGATATCCTGATGTAGGCTGTACCTCAGTTTGTGGTTACATGAGCAGCTTTAAAAGGCAAGCCTGGCTACACTTCTAGCGATATCCTGATATAGCCAGTACCTCAGTTTGTGGTTACATGAGCAGCTTTAAAGGTCGAGCCTGGGTACACTTCTAGCGATATCCTGATGTAGGCAGTACCGCAGTTTGTGGTTACATGAGCAGCTTTAAAAGGCGAGCCTGGCTGCACTTCTTGCTATATCCTGATATAGGCAGTACCTCAGTTTGTGGTTACATGAGCAGCTTTAAAAGGCGAGCCTGGCTACACTTCTAGCTATATCCTGATATAGGCAGTACCTCAGTTTGTGGTTACATGAGCAGCTTTAAAAGGCGAGCCTGGCTACACTTCTAGCTATATCCTGATATAGCCAGTACCTCAGTTTGTGGTTACATGAGCAGCTTTAAAAGGCGAGTGTGGCTACACTTCTAGCGATATCCTGATATAGCCAGTACCTCAGTTTGTGGTTACATGAGCAGCTTTTAAAAGGCGAGCCTGGCTACACTTCTAGCGATATCCTGATATAGCCAGTACCTCAGTTTGTGGTTTCATGAGCAGCTTTAAAAGGCAAGCCTGGCTACACTTCTAGCTATATCCTGATATAGGCAGTACCTCAGTTTGTGGTTACATGAGCAGCTTGAAAAGGCGAGCCTGGCTACACTTCTAGCTATATCCTGATATAGGCAGTACCTCAGTTTGTGGTTACATGAGCAGCTTTAAAAGGCGAGCCTGGGTACACTTCTAGCGATATCCTGATGTAGGCAGTACCTCAGTTTGTGGTTACATGAGCAGCTTTAAAAGGCGAGCCTGGCTGCACTTCTTGCTATATCCTGATATAGGCAGTACCTCAGTTTGTGGTTACATGAGCAGCTTTAAAAGGTGAGCCTGGCTACACTTCTAGCTATATCCTGATATAGCCAGTACCTCAGTTTGTGGTTACATGAGCAGCTTTAAAAGGCGAGCCTGGCTACACTTCTAGCGATATCCTGATATAGCCAGTACCTCAGTTTGTGGTTACATGAGCAGCTTTAAAAGGCGAGCGTGGCTACACTTCTAGCGATATCCTGATATAGCCAGTACCTCAGTTTGTGATTACATGAGCAGCTTTTAAAAGGCGAGCCTGGCTACACTTCTAGCGATAGCCTGATATAGCCAGTACCTCAGTTTGTGGTTACATGAGCAGCTTTAAAAGGCAAGCCTGGCTACACTTCTAGCGATATCCTGATATAGGCAGTACCTCAGTTTGTGGTTACTTGAGCAGCTTTAAAAGGCGAGCCTGGCTACACTTCAAGCTATATCCTGATATAGGCAGTACCTCAGTTTGTGGTTACATGAGCAGCTTTAAAAGGCGAGCCTGGCTACACTTCTAGCGATATCCTGATATAGGCAGTACCTCAGTTTGTGGTTACATGAGCAGCTTTAAAAGGTGAGCCTGGCTACACTTCTAGCGTTATCCTGATATAGGCAGTACCTCAGTTTGTGGTTACATGAGCAGCTTTAAAAGGCGAGCCTGGCTACACTTCTAGCTATATCCTGATATAGGCAGTACCTCAGTTTGTGGTTACATGAGCAGCTTTAAAAGGCGAGCCTGGCTACACTTCTAGTGATATCCTGATATAGGCTGTACCTCAGTTTGTGGTTACATGAGCAGCTTTAAAAGGTGTGCCTGGCTACACTTCTAGCCATATCCTGATACAGGCAGTACCTCAGTTTGTGGTTACATGAGCAGCATTAAAAGGTGAGCCTGGCTACACTTCTAGCGATATCCTGATATAGGCAGTACCTCAGTTTGTGGTTACATGAGCAGCTTTAAAAGGCGAGCCTGGCTACACTTCTAGCGATATCCTGATATAGGCAGTACCTCAGTTTGTGGTTACATGAGCAGCTTTAAAAGGCGAGCCTGGCTACACTTCTAGTGATATCCTGATATAGGCAGTACCTCAGTTTGTGGTTACATGAGCAGCTTTAAAAGGCGAGCCTGGCTACACTTCTAGTGATATTCTGATATAGGCAGTACCTCAGTTTGTGGTTACATGAGCAGCTTTAAAAGGCAAACCTGGCTACACTTCTAGCAATATCCTGATATATAATCTATCTTGCTTGATTCTTCTTTAGTTACCCACTTACTATTTTGGTCCCTAAAGTTTTATGAGAAAACAGAAATTATAGCGGGTATTGGTGAAGACCATGAATACTTTCAGCTGTCATTCTGATTTGCACAGAAATTCTAACATTAACATCTGTACTGTGTTTCAAAGGTTATAATATGCAGAATTAGAATCTAAAAAAATAAAGTTTCTGGTATTGTGATCCAAACCCCAAGGTTACTGTTTTCAAAAACAAAATTTCTTTCAGATAAAGTCAAAGCCACTGCTCCTTAAGCTTATTTCAATGATAATTTCCATGTTTTGACCATTTCAGACCCTTTTTCTCAATTATATCCTTAGAACAAAGGCTGTGTTACCAAATCAATGAAAAAAAAACTACAGCCAAATAGATGGCAGAAGTGTATTTATTTTATGAAGTGAAATCATTATACCAAATTCAATACCTGTGACCTCTCTAAATCAGTTCCAAATGGTCTTCCTTTTAGTTTACCATTTATTGTCCAAAACTGCAATACAGAGTTTTCCCCATAGAGGAAGCAGAAAAAGGGGTTCTGTTTCAGATTTGCCCTGGTTCATGTAAAGGAAGGAAAGTGAAAGAAAGTTCTAGATGCATGTGAACTGTAGAGATTTGTGATGTACTGTGGTCAGAGGGCTACAGTCCTTGTGTCCGCTTGTCTGCCTGTAAGTAAATTATCCAAATGTAATACCCGATGGCCAGCAGGACTATAGACTTTCAAGTCAGACACACAAATATGAATCACTAAGGGCATAGTGTGCATTTAGAGACATCAGCCTTTCTCTCCTCCTGAGTTAATTATAGATTAAGATAAAAAGTAGTACTTGAATGAGAGAATTGTAAATTGAAAATTTAGCTAATAGAAAGTAAAAGGATTATATGTCATCTAGATGACATCAGAAAGAGAAATACAAGGTGACGTGTGGAGAAACATGAAAGAGAAGTTGCAGGCAAACTATTGTAACCCCAAGGCATTCTCCCAGTCACATGATCCAGAGGAATGGGAGATTACAAGAAAAGATGTCTTTTTGGAAGAAGATGAACACTAGTCTAGACTCTATACTAAAGAAAATGATAACGTTATTGAAGAGGTCACTGAAGCTGCTAAAGATCATGTGGAAGCAATCCAATCATTAATTGCCAAAAATGAAATTCTGAAGGCTAAAGTGGCAGCCTCGGATGCCAAAATGGAGTTTTATGAAGCAGCAATTACTGGTCAGGAGGATGGGGGGAGGGGGTAAGAAAGACTATAAGAATAATAGGGCTTTCTGAAAGTGTTGAGGGTCGAGACTACAAATGATTTATTCAGCATCATTTGACAAAGTGGACTAAAATCACAGAGGCTAAGCTGTGTGTAGAGAAAGCACACAGAACTGCCTGGGTCTTGGGGTGGGCATTGAATGGAAGAACAATGCAGGTTATAGTGTGGTTTGGATCATATCTGCTGAAAGAGCAGATATTAATATGGCAGGCAACCAGAGATCAAACTTCTCAATGGTGAATCAGGAATCTATGTTGAGCAAGATTACTTGGGTGAAACCAGGAAGAAAAGGGCTGCATTTATGCATGTTCACAGACAGACTAAAATAAACAGTATTACATTCAAAATTCTTTATCCAGCATTAATACGGCTGATATGGCTGAACAGAGCAAGGACATATAGTAAGCCAGAGGACACAAGGATAGGTTCATAGGTTCATAGGTTAGTACTAGGCTAACTGCCCTTGCGAGCCATTTTAAGCCTAGCCAGTTATCCCTTGTGAGATTCAAACCCTGCACCTTGTGTTTGTAAGGCAAACACCTTAACCATTAGGCCACCCTCCCAACCCTATATAGGCTTGGATAAGATGGCACAGGAACACCTGCTAAGTCAGTTGCCTGAAGAGAGTGCGGAGGAGCAAGAAGAAGAACAGAGGGTACCCAAAGGGACAGAAAGGCAACCAAGAGGATACTTCCTTGTCTTCCAAAGGTACAGAAAATTGAAAGAGCATGTGGAAACTATAGCAACTCTGTATGAACATTGGAGGGCTGGCATGGACGATCATTAGCCAAGTGAATTAACTGCAACTGTTTGAGACTAATTGGCAGTATGCCAGATGATGAGCCTGGTAATGACAAACAAATTTACATATACACAAACCAACGTATGGGTTTGAAGGGAAGGGGATGCCGAAAATTAAAACCACAGGATATTAACATCTTAATAAAATGTTGTCAATATATGTAGGACGAATGTGGGGAAAAGATGTACTTAGACGTAGTGAAAATGATTTATTTTTATTGTCCCTGTACTCTCCTCCCCATGGACATTGACAACCTAGGTAAACATTTAAACAGGCTTGGTTTGTTTTTTGGAATAAATATGAGTGACACATTTAGAACAGGTGAGTTGCTTGGATCGTTAAATGTGCTGCTGTGTTATTTCAGAGAAAACTGATCTTAAAATGTAGAAAGTGATAGTTCATAAGAGAATACAGTGTCTGTTAGTTTAATATTGTGTATTTTATGATAAACCTCAATACATATCCTGTGTTGCTTCCCAACTAATGGTCACATGATTAGGGTCCAATCAAAATGGAGACAGAGGTGGGAAAAGTAGCATAGCCCAGCTGTCAAAATGAAATGTGGGTCAGGAATTACAGTTCTGGTTCAGTGGGTGACAAACTGTTTAAAAGAGTATTAGTGTTACCTGAGTAATTTAGAAACACCATTAAATGCATGTTAATTGAAAATCAGGAAAAAAATAGGGTTGGGTCTAAAGTCAAAAGCAGGTGATCAAGCTAAAAACATTTAGGATATCTGGGTGGAAATATTTACATAAATATATTTACACCTTGGAGAAAATAGAATGAACTAATGATCAGGAGATGACATAGCTGATGAAGAGGGTGGGAGCAGAAGAGGAAAAGATCAGTGACTGATGTAATTGCGAACGAGAAGGTGATAATGAAAAGTGGATATAGAGCAGGGATACAGGTGTGTGTGTGTATTTATAAAGCATTGATACCCAAAAGATGGACAACAGGGCTGGAGTGAAAGGTGTTTCTTTGGAAAGTTAATTATAGAGAGAAGGGAAAAATGCAAAGAAAGAACACCTAAATGAAGCTGGTGGATGGAGGGGATTTAACAGCACTGGGTATATTAAGTCCTAATGATAAAAGAAATTTTGGATGACTAAAATACAGAGAGGGCTGAAAAACAAGATTATGGAGTAGGTTTTGGGGAGCCAGAAAAAGAAGACAGGGGTGGGGGACATGGATATACCCAGCACTATGAAGTTTGTTACCCACCTGGTTTGGAGAGAAGCTGGGGCAGTCTTTGTTGTATAGATATGGGCAGAAACCCTCTCCTTGAAAGAATTCTTAATTGTATATAGTTATAATTTGGGGGAAAAGAGTATTTGTGTGTACTGAAAAGCAAGAAACTGTTTTGGAAACTGTGGGGTATAAAATAAAGCCATTAACGAGGGAAGGAGACAATTGTAGTTTTCAAGAAGAAAGAACAGTTGGGCCATGGGGTATAGAGAAATAAGTACAGTAAAACTGAATGATAATAGTGACATAGAATAAGAAAGAATAGTTATGTGGACTGCAAACAGAAAGGATAGTAGACCTTAGGATTAGTTTGTGGAATATAAATAGGCTACTCAACGCAGTCAAGAGGGAATGCATGCTTATACATATTAAGAGTCAGGAGACAGATATTGTATGTATAGCTGTAAGAGACCCATTTTAAGCAAAAGGCTTATGGGCAGCATAAAAGAAGCAGTCTTCAAATATTGGCTCAAGAATGTGTATGAGAGGTAGAAGAAGAGGAGTTGCTACAATAGCCAGAGCAGTGATTGAAGTGCATATGGAATTTGAATATAATAGGGGTGATGCCTGATTGCTTGGAAGGGTGAGGTTACAATAACATCTGTATATATTCCACCTAGCACAAAGTTAAGAGTGATAAAGGAGATAATGTTTACAGTGATGCAGTTGTGAGAAGACAGTGTGTTAATTGGCGGGGACTGCAATATGGTTAGTTTGGAAGATGAGGTGGAAATAGATAAGGCAAAAGACAAAAACTAAGAAGGAGACAGGAAGGCTGTTAGGACAGCTGGGATTAGTAGATCCTTGGACCTTAGTAGGAAGAGCAAGTGGGAACCCAGTTATACATATTAAAGTGCTCTGTGGAGAAAATGGCCCAGGACTGCTAAATATTTGATTCTCAGAGAAGCTCATCATAAAGTCAGGAAAAGACAGGTTTACCCCTGCTCCTCTCTGATCATACTTCAGGTAAGGTTGGCAATGGGAGAAGCAAGGGTAAGCACAAAGCACTGGAAGTTGCCAAGAGGTAGGCTGCAAAATGAGGACTTTAACAAGTGGTTGGGTAAAGCAGTAAAGGAAGGGTTAGAGAATGCAGAGGAAATAACAGCTAGGAGACTGAACATACTAAAATGGAAATAACTGTAAAAATATAGGAAATACTCCATAAATGTAAGGACAGAATATAAGGAAAAGGGAAATTCAGTTTGAAGGGCATTCAACAGAACAACAAAAGGAGAGGGTAAAGGGACAAAAACAGCTATTGAAAAAGCAAGAAGATCAAAGAGCTTGGGGGCAAGGGGTAGCTCTGAGAGAGTTGCAGCAAACTTTGAAATCATGGGTAGTAATGGTACCAGCCAGCAGGCTAAGATGGCAACAAGTAGAGAGGTCTATTACTAAACTTAGGAAAGAGTAGAACCTGCAGATAGAAGAGAATACAGATCAGATACTTTAGATTTTTCAGAGAATTTACAAGAGGTTCTATACTATACACTAGTGAAGGAGACAGCTATATGCAACAAGAATGTAATGAAGATGTTCTTGATGGAATGTCTTTGCCATGAATAACTAATGCAATGCAGGCCACATTAACCAAAAAAAAAAAAATAAGTGGGAAAGAGATTGAGACAATCTTGTTAGAACAAAAGCAAACTAAAATGCCAGGATCAATCCCAAACAAAATGCAAAAATCAAACCAATGTGTTCCACAGCAAAGCAGTCCTTTATTAAAAATCCACAAGTTAAACTAAATACTAAAAACACCTCAGACTAAGCGCTTTCTCCTGTTCTTATTCAGGCATCATCAGAGTCATGCAGGTACTAACATTATTCACTTTTAAATAGGATGTCTGTGCTGACATCATATCCTGTGTGTAATCCTGGTTAACAAAGTGAACTAAAATGCAAATATTACAATGCATATATAAAAACTGCATTGTAAAGAAGCTGAAATAGTGTAATGGCTAGAGTCCTGGCTCCACATGCATGTATCCGTGGTTCAAGCCCCACACCTGTCCACAAGCAACAAATAACTTATTACAATCTCTCCAATGTTGTAACACTTATACATACTTGTATAAAACATTCAAAATGTAAAATATAAACATATATCAAAATTTCAATAGTTTAACTTGTTTTAAAACCTATGTTACTAAAGCAATTAATAATAAGACATTGCATTGCTTGTGCACAAATATATATATATATATATATATATATATATATATAAAATTCTAGATGCATTTAGCTCTCCTTTTCAGAATACTGGTCACAGAAATGGTATCATTCATGCCTGGTCTAGCTTTGGCATTTAATTTCAATTGCCATTGTGTTTCCTTAACTTGTAAGTCCAAATCTGGGTCTCCCCCCTGTTGTTGATTAGCACTCTGTCAATAATAAAGAAAATGAACTTTCTGAAATCGACACACTCAAGACTATGTGTATATAAAGCACTAGTTAGCTTCCCATTCCTGATGTCCCTATTATGTTCCATAATCCTGTCGTGCAACTTCCTGACTGTCTTGCCTACATAAAATGCAGAACAAGAGATACAGGTAGCAGTGGAAACAACAAATTTTGTGTTGCAGTTGCAGCAACCAGGACACTGCAGATTCCTGTCATATCAATCAATTTGGACATATGGTCCATCACTGATGAATCTGCAAGTTGAACAAAAGCCACATTTGTACATTTTAGATGTAAAATTAATCTTAAGCATGTCTTTGTCCCTTTCTAAATTTCTTTGATATTTTTGCTCCTGCTATAAACAATTCTGGGTTCTGAACATAATTTACTTTTAAACTCAACATCAAATAAACTACTCCAGATTTTTTTCATACTCCGTTTTAACTCTGGGGCATCTTGATTAAATGGTACTACCATGACATCATTCTTTAAAGTGTCAACTTGGTTTGCATTTGCATTACTCTGCCCACCCTTCAGGATGGGAATAACCTGGTGGTGCGGTTTCTGATTATCTCCTTCCTGTTTGCCAACAAGAGTTTGATGGGATAACCTCCATCCTTGAACATCCCTATTAATGTAAAAAGGTCTTCACCAAATTTCATATCATCGCTGACTAATCTGGATAATCTAACCATCTCTCCCTTTACTATACTTCTATGTTGATGCTCAGGATGGCAACTATCGTACTGTAGCAGCGTGTAGGAAGATGTCTTTTTTCTGTATACGTTGGAAGACAGCTCCCCAGTAATGATGTCTTTGGTTAACAAGATATCTAAATAATCAATTTTATTAGCATTAATCCTGTAAGTAAATTTCAAGAATTGGGTAATGCTGTTAATATATTCCAGACATTCCAGCACATCAGCCTATGTCCCACTCCAAACCATCAGTATGTCATCCAGAAACCTATAATAGGCATGAATTTTTTATATAAAAGGGGATGAGAAAATATTCCTCTTTTCCCATTCAGCCAGGAACAAATTTGCAAATGCTGGAGCACATTTTGCTCCCATGGCTACCCCAGATTTTTGGTGAAAATATCCCCCCTCAAATACTAAGAAGTTGCTCTTAAGTACTACTTCTAGTAAATATGATAGTGAATCAACTCTAGTTTGATTAAAATGCCCACTTTGTATTAAGCCTTCTACAAAATATTCTAAGCCAATATCATGGGGGATTACCGTGAACATCAATGGCCACAAATAAATCTTCTTTGTCTAACTGTGTGATTTTTAATAATTCAAGACAGTGCCATGAATCTCTTAGGATGTATGTGATATAATTCACTGCTTTCTTGGAAAAATGATCTACAAAGGCTGCTAATGTCTCAGACTTTGAATTGTGTGCAGCTACAATTGGCCTGAAAAGGGGATTGTTGATGTTTTTGTGTATTTTAAGTATTCCGAATATAACTGGAATCCTTGGTGTTTCAACTCTTAGGAAATCATACTCATCAAGGGTGAGGGTATCCTGAGTCAGGGCATCAAATAACAAAATATAAATTTTTGAGTATGCCCTGTTTATCTCATTCAAAGAAACTCTTTCATAATTGTCATCATCATTAAGTAGAGAAGACATTTTACATACATAGTCAATTTGTTTCATGATGACTACCCCCCACCCTTGTCTGGCTTCATCAGCCTATACTCATTGTTTATCGATAACTCTTTCAGGGCCAATTTCTCATCATTAGAAAGGTTTTGGCACCTGGAATGACTTGTTTTTAAAATTTCCCTAAAGTCGTTTTCCACAAGCATTTTGAACATATTGACCATTGGATCGCAGAGTGGTAAAAATATGCTTTTGTGTTTTAAAGTAAATGGTTTGGTGTGTGAACCTTGATTTTTGCTCAAGAAAAATAACCTTAAATTTAACTGCCTTGTAAAAAGCCGCAAGTTAATCAACAGTTTTGCTATATCAGTCCTAAATCCTGGCACAAAACTAAAACCTTTTTTCAGAAGTGTAGTGTGTTCTGTTTTTAAGACACAATCACAAAGGTTATAAATCGTGCCAGAATTATAGTTCATAATGGCTGCCACTGGTTCTCTATCAGACAAATTAGCACTGTTGTTATCATTCACTGTAACATTCATGTCCTGAGTAAATTCAGACAGTATTGGGCTAAAATCAAAATCAGTAGGAAAGTCTGTGCCTGATGTTACATAATCAACATTCATCATCTCCTCCCCCTCCACCAGTTCTTCCCCTTGTTTAGTAACCCCTGGGTGCTCCTTGAAAGGAGCGACCACGTTGTACTTGATGCTGTTGATTTATCAAACATTCTGAACGTCTCAATGGAGGTTGCTGTTCTAAAAAATACTCGGCTTATTCTTCCATATTTATATTATTGTTATAAAAACTCCCATTGTTAACATTGTTAACAGTAACACCATCAAAGTTATTCAAACTAACCTGAGGGGGATCAGGGTAAGCTCTTTTGTGGGAATAATCTTCCCTATAAATCTTCCCTATAAAATGCCAGGATCAGATGGGTTACCTATTGAGGGTGGCTCTTATGTAGAAAGATGATTGTTAAAGCTTGAAAGCTTTTTACATGTCAGTCGCCCTGCTAGACAGGAGTCCAGGGAAGTAAATATTGAGGGAAAAAATATCCAGGGAATTGTTATGGCTAGGCTTGTATAGGCCCTAGGGCCGATAGCCTAGTACCAACCTATGAACCTATGTATATTGAATAAATGCATAGGCACATGAGTGCACACAGGTGTGCGCGTGTGCAAACACACACACACACACACACACACACACACACACACACACACACACACACACACACACGCACACACACACACACATGCAATTACTTGCTATGGAAAGCTAGTACTATTCACCAACACTACAACATTGTGTCCTGATCCAAGACAGGACACTGCTATCGACACACAATACCTGACTGGGGATCTCCCAGTTATTATTCCACTCTTGATAATAAGCACAATAATTGTTAGTCCAAATGATAGTTTGCAGTACAACAGTCTCTCCTGTTGAAGGTGGTTGTAGTTCATCACCATTTAACAATTAATACAGTTTATCAATTAATAAATAAGTAAAAAGATCAGAATAAATAAAAATACTTTTCCTAAAAAGAATGAGTTAATTTGTACAGTTAACCGTTAAGTATGCAAATAAATGTAAACTTGCACAGAGAAAAGAGAAAAATAATAATTTTAAACAAATTGATTATAGGAAAGAAAATGATTTATCTAAACCACACCTTTTCCTATCTATCTCTTAACTAAAAGAAATGCTGTGACCTAAGTTACACTAGCTAGATTTCCTGAAGGCATCACAGGCAGAAAACAATTTCACAAGTGTTTTCACGAAACACAAGATAATATCCCTGACTGTCTGTTTCATTGAGCTATATGTCTTATGCCTACGCCAAACAGAAACCACAGATCTAATTAAACAGAGCTTCACGTTTACCTGCTAGTGACTTTGTTTACCGGCTCTTGTCTAGCCATCTCCTTGTATACTTTTCTAACTGCACTTTTACAGTTTTAGCTTCCTGGCCTGTGCTATAAATTTCATGTTATGTATAACTCCTGTAATTCCCAGCAAACGATTTACAAACTTCAGTTATGTACTTCATATACCTTTTCATACCTTGCATAGCAGAAGTTCACAAGTTTTCACATCTTTCATGTCATGGAAAAACGTATATTACAGATTCAATCATGTATTTTAGTTTATCTGCTACAGGTTTTATAATGTAACAGAGTAACATATTTTTAAGACTTCTTACCACAGCATTTCCAAGCATTTGTAGATTAGACACTGCCTGCAGAGTCAGGACTGGGTTTGTAATTGCTATTATTCATGGCTTGCTGCAATCTAGTCCTACTAGTATATTCACTTCCATAGCCTTTCAAGTTCTGGAATTCTTCCCAGTAGTAAGGACTGCTGCAGGAATGATGTGTTTAAGTGTAGCTCACAGATCTGTTAAAGTCTGACTTAGAAAACAGTGGCATATTAATGGTCATATATCACAAGATTTATTAAGCAAAATAATTCAGAATGTTAACCTTGCTGTCTCAGCTAACATTTTTTGCCACAGAGAGCTTCAAAGATAACCCCACATCAAGATGATGTATATCTGCCTTCAGGTTTCCATGAAAAAGTCTCATGAGGAATGTCTCACATTTCTAGTAGGAAATCTTCCTTTCCAGTTCACGTCCATGTGGTTGGGGTATACTTTTTTTTCAGACTGCTCATCAGTTGTGTGTTTCCAGTGTTATGACAGAAATAAAGTAATTCACATTTATTGTGCCTAGATGGCAACCTCACACAGGTAGATTCTGCTCAGGATGTGCATTTTTATGTAAACAGATCACTGTTCCTTTCCAACATATTACTCTTGATTTGGAATAGCCGAAATTACAGTTATCACCTGCTAGAATTTATCAACAACAGGCTTTTCTTTCACAAATAATGTTGCACAGCTTTCAGTGGGCTATCCT
Organism: Protopterus annectens; assembly: GCF_019279795.1. Taxonomy (NCBI): domain Eukaryota; kingdom Metazoa; phylum Chordata; order Ceratodontiformes; family Protopteridae; genus Protopterus; species Protopterus annectens. The sequence continues at coordinate 311,752,976 of NC_056731.1, forward strand.
CCACTCAGATTATTGACAAGGATGTTTTTTTGAGCTCTGCGATTCATGCTGCCAGCAGTTCTGACTGTTCCAACTGCCTGGCTCCTCCTGAAAAATCCAGTAGAATCTCAAGAGTCTCTGTAATCAGACTCAAGTTTCTTTAGAAAGACGTTTCACACTAACTCTTTCACTAGTCAGAGAATTAAAATTTTGAATTATGCAAACTCAGTCTAATCTAAGAAAACCATTTCAAGTAATATTACTTATAAAAGGCTTTTATTAATTGATGTTTCAGTTCTAACTCGGGGAGCTCATACCTAAAAATCAAAATACCTTGGAAACCTATGTTTTTTCACAGCCTGAGACAGTCTGTCTTCAAAAGTCAAAATAGGAAGGTTGCATGATTCCTGTAATCAATAATTCACTGCACTGGGACTACCCATGTCAGGCACTGACTGCATTGTTGAGTGAGAGAAAAGGGGAAAAAAAATACGAGTTATATGTTTTCCACCTTCTCCCTCTTCTTCAAGTTTGTGCAACCTCTGAGTAGGTATACTTATAGAATGCACATATAAAGTTTTGTCCCCACTTCAGGGAGTGCAAAGAGACTTGAGCCTTAAAAAAAGAAATGTTTTTGTGTGTTGCACAGCCTTAAGAGTGTCACTATTTTGAAACTGCAACCTCCTGAGGATTTAGACATTTTAGTTTAGATTAATCCCGTGTTGATTGAACAATACACAATTAATCACAGTGAATACTGCACCTTGGCCTCATCTCAGTACAAAGCAAATTAGAATAAATGTTGGCAATTCATCAAGCCTCAAAGGTGTTTTATCAGGCAATACCAAAGCCAGCTATTCTTCAGTTAACCAGTGACAGCAATATTGTAACACAGCACCTGAAAAGAGAGTTAGAGATCAAATCAAAGATGAAGATAGTGGATGCTGCACAAACTGAAATCATCAGTAGCAGTCACTACAAATAGGAAATATCTTAATTTCTCTAACATTCAGCAACCTCAGAATCTATTATTATTTCCCGGGATAGAGGGATTAGAATACCCTGAATTTAGGGACTGAATCTTTAATATCCACTTAAAATTAAGTTTTTTTTGTTTTCCTTAAGTTCATTTCAGTGCAGTGCAGTATTTATTCTCTTTGCTGTTGATCAGATATCCAAGACACATCTGAACAATTACGGAGAAATGCATTTTTAGCAGCTATGCAGAGCTTTTCTGATTTTGTTTTTTTTTTTTTTTTGTACATGTTAATTGTTTTACTTATTTATCTATTTATTAACTCCTTGATTTATTTGTTAATTTATTTAGCCATTTTGCTCTTGTTTCATTGCAGTGTTATTTTAATGCAAATATTTTTCTTGGGAGTTTTAAAAGCTCTAGGCAACCTTGTGTTTTTATATAGAAAGAAATAAACAGTATCTTCCACTGCTAGGATGCAGCTAGCTAAAAGAATACGGAAAAAAAAACAAAGTGAGCTGCACTTCCACGGTTAATACATCCATTTTCACACTAGGCAGAGTGATTAAAAACAAATTTATTTAAAAGTACAATAAAATGTTACTGGTTTGAAGTCTCTTAAATTTCCAGACGATAAGCGCTTTCGAAAAATTCTTCCTCAGATCGTAAACAACTCGAGACTATGGGCACCTTTTTCAAGTAAAATCAATTTCCGGATTTCCATAAATGTTTTCATTCATTCATAATACTTAATGCAATCACTGAACCTGTATACAGGCACACCCTCAAGCTAGCCAGTAGTAGGTCTTCTAGCCTTCAATATTGGTTTTAATGGAATCACTGTGTTCAGACCTGGAATCTGGTCTGCCCATAGATTAACAATCCATCTGGTCACGCTCATTTCTGTGTGATTCCCAATATCACCTTGTCTCATCCCTACAAAAATCTGCTCTATAACCTTAAACGCTCTATAACCTTAAACATAAAAGAATGTTTAGGTGAAGAGCTCACATGCATGGCTAGAGCATTATGCAAGTCATTTTGTACGAATATCCCTTAGATGTCTTAAAATACGATTTTTGAAGAGTTGATTCATTTTGCCCACATAAAAAGCAGGACACAATGTACAGGTTGCAAATAAACAACATTTGAAGTACTACATGTGGCTTTTACATTGAATGTATAATTTGTTCTAGTTTTAGGATGGTCAAAAAAATTACTACTATCAATATGTCCACAAGCCAAACAATTTCCACATCTGAAAGTGCCTTTGGGACCCAGAATTTGTGGTTTCACAAAACCATCTTTTATACATAATAACCTCTTAATGTTCTTTCTGTTTTTATACCCGAAACTTGGCCTATCGCCTACGATGTCTCTCAATCTAGGATCTTGAGATAAAATCAGCCAGAATTGTTGTATTACTCTCTGGATCTGTACATTGTCCATGCTATATTTCAGCATTACTCTCGTGTTATTTTTTCTTTGATTTCCATAATTTCTTACAATAGTTCCACCATGATCTTTCTTCTCACTCGTTCCTTCCAAGGGAATGCGTACATCTTTTTCACCATAGCCTCTTGCTCTTAAATTCTTCTGTAAAAACAAGATTTCTTTCTGTCTAGTATCTTCCTGACTGCATCTCTTAGATATTCTTCCTGATTCATTTTGCATGATATTCTTCGTGATATGCCTTGGATACATGTTACTTTTCAGTAGATAATGGTTCCTCCATGTGCTTTTTCTATGTAATGTATTGATTCTGTTTTCTTCTCCCAGCATGGCATTCACATCCAAAAAGCTAACTGCCACTCAAGACCATTGTGCAGTAGACTTCAGAAAAGTAGTTGTTCCATTTAAGTAATCGAAAAATGAGAGGAATTGATCGTCCATTCCTCTCCAGAGCACAAAAAGATCATCCATGAAACGGCCGTAAAACACAATATTTTCATACCAAGGATTCTTGGAACTGAGGACATATTCATGTTCCTAGTCCACCAAGACGAGATTAGAATAACTATTGGCACAGGGGGGTGCCCATGGCCACCCCCCATCGTTGCCAAAAAATGGATTTACCATAAACAAAATAGTTATTCTCCAGAATCAGTTCCAATAATGCACATATCTTATTTGTATCCCTCACATTCATTCTATGAGTTAAGATTTTTTTTACAGTTTCAATTCCAAAATCATTAGGTATTGATGTAAAGAGACTATTTACATTAAAGGTAGTTAATAACAGGTTGTAACATTCTGCGTTGTTACTTATTCCTATTTGTAGATTAGTAAGGAAATCATCAGTGTCTTGTAGTACAGTATCATAAGTACTTAACATTTTTCTAAGTTCATTCTCCACAAACAAGGACATTGTTTCCATGATCCCTCCTTGTCCTGAAACTATTGGACGTTGACGGGGGTCATGTATGTTCTTATGAATTTTCGGAAGCCCACTTATTGATGGTATAGTGGGATGCATAGTCTGTAAGAAATTAAATAACTCTAGATCAATTAGTCCTTCCAACAACGTCTTTAAGATGGACAGCCACTTTCTGTATTGAACTTTTAAGAGTCATAGATGACACTTCAGTATATGTCTTATCACTCAACAACTCAACATCTCCATCATTTTATTTCTGCACCAATCAGCTTGGAGTACCACTATTTGCGGTCATTGAAACTGAACAATCACAAGCAAGAGTTAATACTCAAGTTCTTTTGACCTCGGAAGAGTCGGCTATAATGCTACCCGGCACTGTACTGGAAGGACCTAGTAATTCAGCTCAGACAGGAACCATTCCAAGAAAGGTGTAACGCACATTCCAGTCAGCCACAAAGGTCTGTGATAGCAGTGACCTTAGGTATACCTCTGATGCATCAGTATACTGTATAAAAAGCCTTTTTAAATCCAAAAACACTGAGACAGGCTTATAACATAATATGGACTTTGGCTGTTTAATAGCACTGCCCATCTTTAGTGACTCCTTCCTATTTTCACATCTATCAGAGGGCACTCTATTACCGCTATAACTGAAACAGGTTTACACATTTTCAGTAGCATTCAGCTAACCCTAAGAATGTCCTTGCATCCTTCTTAGTGCCTGGAGTAAGGTAGTTTCTCATTGCTTCTGATTTTTATTTCTAGGGCCTAATAATCCCCTCCCTGTTGCATACTATAAATATATTATCTCTGCTATGCTAAACTTGCTCTTGGAGGTATTGGCAGTTAACTTTTTTTATTTCAGGAAGCATAGTACAACCCATACCTTCCTTAGTTAGATAGGAGCTCCAGTCCTCAGAGTGTATTATAACATTGTCTACGGATGTAGCAGCATGTCTGACATAGGGCAGGACTCTGTCTATTAATATCTGAATCCTCACAGGGCCACCATATACTACAAAAGAAATGGCAATATACTGGAATAAGCCATCTGGTATGCAAAAGGCTGTCTTTTCCCTGGCTTCAGTTGTTCTACAGCTTTACCAGTATCCCTTTGTTAGATTTAATGTGGTCAAGAATCTTGCCTTCCACAACTTTTCTGTTAATTCATCTACCCTAGGCACAAGGTATCTGTCAAATTTCAAAATGCTGTTCAGCTTCCTTAAATCATTTGTTCTATCAGGCATTGGAACTAATACTAGGGGGCGGTATTCTTTGCTGTGTGACTCCACTATTACCCCATCTTATCTGTTTTTTGTCTTTCCTTTTGTAAAGCCTTTCTATGTGACTCTGGTATTCTGTATGGCTTTAAGTTAACCTTTTCACCTAGAATTGTATCAATGTGGTGTTGACTCTGGTCTGTCCTACAAGGTAATTCTGAAAATAATTGTTTGTTCCTTCATAGAAACTCCTTTATTTCTTGTTCCCATGGCTCAGATAATATGTTGAGTACTTGAATTACAAGCACAGAGGTCAGTTTTCTTTCTTCACCAAATCTATTAGTCTGTGCTGTTAAACTAATTACAAAGGTCTGTGGTTCTTTCCATGGACTCAAGATGTTAATATGGTATATGTTTTCTGGTCTTTTCTTAGCAATCTGTTTAACAAGTCAAGTCAAAGTAAACTTTATTCAGAATCGCACAAGTGAAAAAACTGAATGAAATTCCATATCTCCGGACTAAAGTGTGCAGGTATCACATAGACTTAATACGGCAAGACATTAATACATATATAAAATAACTACTTACTATATAGATAGATAATCCTAATATTGCACATAAATTAAACTAAAAACTAATGTCTTTCGGCTTTTCCCGGTTAGGGGTCACCACAGCAGAACTCTGGTTTGCTAATGATTGGCAGTGGATTTTTACGGTGCCGAAGTGGCACCTTGACCTTCAAAGGAGGCACACCCATTCAGGCATGTACCTGCATGTCTTTAAATGTCACTTGACCACAGGGAGGACATGCAGACTCCACACAGAAGATGCTCCAGCTGAGTATCAAACCTGAGAGCCTCTTGCTGGAAGGCGACAACGCTAACCGCTGCACCACGGCAGCCTCTTGCACATAAAAATAAATCTTTAATGTAATGTCTTACCTCATTACTGTGCAATACTCAAGCAGGCAAATAGATCACTGTATAATAAATGTTAAAGTGATTGCACATAAATTAAACTCACTTTAACATTTATTATACAGTGATCTATTTGCCTGCTTGAGTATTGCACAGTAATGAGGTAAGACATTGCATTAAAGATTTACATTGAGTATTGCCCAGAATGAGACATTCATGAGTATTGTACTGTGACTGATTTACAGACTAACCCTGCAGTTTATATAATTTATTTTTTCCAGTACTTCAAATGGACCTGTCATTTAGTCAAAAATGTGTTGTTTTTTTTTTTGCAGAGGGGACCAAAACTAATACCTGATCTCCAGTGTGATCCTTACATTTCTATTGCATACCACTTGCTGTGTGACCTTGGGCTACTTCTATGTGTTATGTATGACTAGTATTACTACTTTCAGCCTGTTTTGTAAGGTTATATAGAGTTCAATGACACTTATTAATAAGGTTTTCTCTTTCTCATGTATTTTCTGGCAATATCTAACAGTCCATGAAGGTGCATGCCATATAATATCTTAAAAGGACTGGATCCTGTCAAGGCTTGTAGTACTTCTCTATTGGCAAATAGGATGTATGATAGTAACTGGACACAGTTTTTGCCATCATCCTCAATAACTTTTTTTCAGCAGAGACTTTAATGTTTGGTTAAAACACTCCACAAAACCATCTCTCTCTGTTTCTACAGATAATGCACTGAGACTTAATAGTAGCAGAGTTGGTGCCTTATTCTGGAAATCTCTTTTTCTCTCTAATTAGATCAACTACTATCTAATTGCTGCCCTCTCTGTCACAATTAAATCTCTCTCTCTCTCTCCTCATCTATCCAAAACTAACACTTATTATTTAACAGTCCAAGAAGTTCCAACCATTCTCTCATTTTCCTAATTGCTTTACTTCTCAGTCTTAAATATAACAATACATTGATAGTTGCTCTGCTACTAACGTGTCATACCCTATTTCATTATCAACCACATCCACACCTTTGTAATATTTCTATAGTTATGCTGTGTCTTCTTTTTATTATTTGAATTGCTAGAAATCATAGGTAATATTCCACTATATTTTGCAATGTTATATCCCTCTTTGCTATCCATCTATCTATATATAATATGTGTATGTATGTGTATATATATATATATATATATATATATATATATATATATACATATATGTGTGTGTGCAAGTCATTGTCTATTTATAATGAATGTTCAACATTGTGTGTGTATATATATATATATATATATATATATATATATATATATACATACAAGCTATGTACATGCTATGTTTCTAAATGATGTTTATATAAGCTATTGTGAAGCTTTTTCTCTCATATGTCAAAACTGCTGTTAAATGTAGAGCTTTTCTCTCTGGGCCTCTGCTGAAAAAGAGTTTTATCCCAGTTGGACACTCCCAGTAAACATAGACAGATAAATAAATACATAAATAAATAAAGAAATGGAGTCTCTTGGTCAGTATGCTTGTTCTGGAAGATAATACCACCAACTCCCTGGCTATGGATCTAGAATTAACCTTATGTAAGATAATAGCCTCAAGGTAGTTATATAGTCCAGAATAACCAAAATGTATTGGAACCCAGGGTAGGTTTTACCAATGACCTAAGAATGCCCATAGCAATAAATCCAAATGGCACCTCTAAGGCAGGCACTGGGATCAAAACAGGAATTAAAGAATTTTTAAAGCCTGGATGAAGGGCTGTCATGTGGCATTCAGGGCATCCAGTGCAAATGTTCTTAACTTTCTTGATTATTCCTAGCCAGTGAAACCTTATTGGGATTCATGCTTTAGACTTGTACATTCCTAGGTGCCCTCCTATACGCTAGCCTTTTCACAGTGTTACTTACAGGTTTAGGCACTAATAGTCCACATACTGCTTCATCACTGTCCTTATTTTCTCTGTATAACAAGTCATTTTGTAATTCAGAGTATGGGTAAGACGAGAGAACATTTTGCTCAGTATCATCTCCTACAATTCTCATTATATGTCCCCTTGCTGTTCTCGAAGTATCATCATTCCATCATGCTTTTTAAATTGTATCTGACTTACGTGGAGGTCAGTCAGCTCTGGAACTTTCCTTAGGTTCATAGGTTCATAGGTTGGTACTAGGCTATCAGCCCTAGGGCCTATACAAGCCTAGCCATAACAATTCCCTGGCTATTTCTTCCCACACTATTTACTTCCCTGGACCCCTGTCTAGGAGGGCGACTGACGTGATCCCCGGGGTGAATTTCCTTTCTCCCATCCAATCATCAAGGTTCCTTTTAAAGAGGGCCAAAGAGGCACTCTGCTTGACATGTATGGGCAATCTATTCCAGAGTCTGGGGAGTCTCTGAGTCAGGAACCTATCCCTCTAGCATGTTTTGTTTATTGTGATGACAACGTTTAGATCCCTGGAGCATGTGGCTTTGAGGGTTTGGGATTTCTTTAAGTGTAGCATGTCCGACAGCTCTGGGTTTGACATGGCCTTGTATGTTAAGCAGAGATCACCTCTGAGTAGATGATATGCGACAGAGTATAGCTGGAGTTTTTTAAGTCGGTCAGCGTAGGGCATCTGCTTTAGGCCTGTGATTCTTTTAGTGAGGTATTTCTGTGGCCTTTCCAGTTGTTGCAGATGTCTTGAGAGGTACAGACCAAACGGGGCATTGTATTCTATAATGGGTCTAATGAGGGATGAGTACAGTGGGACAATGACCTCCTTTTTTCTGGATGAAAAGCCCTTAGTGATGAGGTGTGCCACATAGAAGGATTTCCTGACTGTTGTGGCAATGTGGTTATCGAAGGTGAGACCACTGTCCACCTGTGTCCCTAAGTCTCTTATCACACTTTCGGTGTTTAGTGTACTGCCACCTATATGGTAATTCACAGGTACATGCTTTTTTCCCAAAGGGAATAACTATACATTTCTTGGCATTGAGCCTGAGCCCATGGCTCTGGCACCAAGCATCTGTTTCTGTAAGGCCCTTTTGCAGAGTATCCACATCATTTGGGGATTCAATAATGGCTCCCAGTTTGCAGTCATCTGCAAACTTTGTTAGCCAGAGTCCCTTAGTGTTGGCCTGTACTTCAGAGAAGTAGATGCCAAACAAGAGCAGTCCCAGGACTGAACCCTGAGGTACTCCACTTGTCACTTGTCTGGAGCTGGATTTGGAGTCGGCTACTTTTACAGTGTGGGTTCTATCAGTAAGCCAGTTAGCAACCCATTGGAGATGTAGGGATTAATGCCCAGCTTAGTAAGTTTATCTATGATTCCAGAGTGGGGGATGGTGTCAAAGGCCTTGGCAAGGTCTAGATAGGCTATGTGGACCACCTTACCCTTGTCCATGGCTCTGGAGACTGATTTGAAGAAGTCAGTCAGGTTCAAGAGACACGATTGGCCCTTCACGAACCCAAACTGGGTGGAGTCCAGTGTTTGAAGGTTTCCAATGTCTTTGTTTATAAGTTCCATGATAATACACTCCATGGCCTTGCTGATACTCGTCAGACTGATGGGATGGTAGATTCTGGGATCCAAGGTGGATCCCCCCTTGTGGAGTGGAATAACTGTAGCTCTGCACCACTCAGTGGGCATGAAACCTGAGGTGAGGCTATGATTAAACATGACACTTAGGTGAGGTGCCAGTTCATATTGTAGTTCATGTAGTACACAGCCCGGGATGTCATCTGGTCTCATGGATGCCGTATTCTTAGCTTTGGAGAGTGTGTTTTTTACCTGCGTGGCCGTTATTACTGGAATTTGGCAATCTTCCGGTATTGAGATGGGCCATTTAGGGGGTGAGGGGGGGTGATGTTGGCACTGAATCAATCTGCCAGGATATAGGCAATATCCTTGGGATCAGTATATTTAATGCCATTCTGTTTTAGCTCAGAGCAGATCTGAGCATTGCCATTTAGATTCTTGACATAGTTATAGAATGCCTTGTGGTTGTCTTTGGAATCTTTGGCAATTTTATTTTCATAACTAGCTTTGGAGGATTTTATGAGGGATCTCAATTTCTTACTGAGGCTGGTAAGGGAGTTTTTTGCATCCTGGGATTTTCCTCTTTTCTGCAACAGTTTCTTCCTTTTGTTGTAAAGTTTGTTTATGGCAGGGACCACCAGATTGGCTTCCTTTTTTTGGATGAGAGCATCTTGGTTCTGTTTGGGATGGCACAATTCATGCATGAGTGGATGTGCTCGTACATTGCCTTAGTGTAGGATTCAGCAGTTGAACTTTTAATTCCCATCTGCATGGGTGTCATTAAGTTTATCACTTCTGAGTTGAGTAGCATGAAGCTGGCTTTGGAGAAGTTTTTTATGGAGGTTTCCTTACTGGGGGGTGGGGGTGGGATGTGGATGTTAAGGGTGATTAGCTTATGGTCAGACCTGACTAATGAGGGGGTGACCATAGGTGTGGAGCATCGATTTCCCATGTTGGTAATGACCAGGTCTAGGATATTGGAGCCCCTGGTGGGACTATGGATTAGTTGATCCAGGGCATTGGAATTTATGAATTCCAAGAACCGTTGGGCAAAGGTGTTGGTACACGAGTAGTTTTCCCAGTTAATGGCAGGGTAGTTAAAATCACCCAGTATTAGGGTGTTTGGTTCTATCTTAATATTTTCCAGTATGTTTAGAAAGGTGTAGTGAGAATCTTGGGGCATGGTGGGGGATCTGTAGCAAGCTACAATTTGGATTCCAGTCTTACCTAGTGTTAGTTGCACCTGGAGAATTTCAGATGCATTGTGTTGGGCAACTAGCCTGGTGGTGTGAATATCCTTGGTGAATATTAGCACTCCTCCACCTTTAGTGTTTCGGTCCTGGTTTGGTGGCCGAAAAGTGTGGTAAGAGTTGTAGCCTGGTATTGCAGGGGTGCTCTCTGGAGCCTTGAACCAGGTCTCTTAGAGACAGTCTGTCATGAAACAAAATACCAACGAGGCACTGGGGTCTCCTAAGAACGATAGCTCATACCTATATTCCTCGGTGTCATTTGTTATCACTGCTTTCTTTGTTGCTGTTCTTGTCCTTTAAAACTCTGACGCATAACGCCCTCTATCTTCTGTTTAATGTGTCTGCAGTTTAACTCAATAGGAACAGCACAGGGGCTTTGTTCCATGTTAATCTCTCAGTATATTCTACCATCTTTCTTGGCTTTCTTTAGGTTGTTCTCACTCTGTCTCAGTGTGAGTGAACAGCGGCCTCTCTCTCTTCCTTCTTCTTCAGCTTGCTCTTCATCTGTCTCACTGTATGTGAGCACCGCGCTATCACTTTCTTTTCCTCTCCAGGTTGCTTTCCCTGAAAAGGGATCTCATAATAACATTTACCTTCACTTTTTCCTTTTACCTTACTTTCATTTACCTATTACCTAGAGTCTTTCCTTAGAGACGTTTTCTGGCTTACACTACGTTTAGAAATTTGACCAGGTTCTGTTACTTCCTGTTTTACTAAACCAGTGAAATCCTTCTAATCGATAAGTTTCTCCTTCTCCTCAGCACCCACCTGTTGCTTAGAAGTCCTCATCTTGGGTGCTTGCTGTTAACAACTTGTGAAAAAGTTTAGAATATAGCTCAGGCTATGCCTTTTACCGCCTTACACTGTGTAGGCTTCTGGCTGCTATCCGCTCTTCCCTGGTGTACTAGCTCTGTTTCCTGCTCAATCTATACTGTTTCCAGTCTTCTTTTAAGTCCTCCTGGTGCCTGAAGAACCTGGCCAACACTCCTGTGATTGAAACTACCCGTCCTATACTGTGCTCTCTACCAAGGAAAGACAACCCTCCTGTGATTGAAACTACCCGTCCTATACTGTGCTCTCTACCAAGGAAAGAAATTTCCTGCTCAATCTATACTGTTTCCAGTCTTCTTTTAAGTCCTCCTGGTGCCTGAAGAACCTGGCCAACACTCCTGTGATTGAAACTACCCGTCCTATACTGTGCTCTCTACCAAGGAAAGACAACCCTCCTGTGATTGAAACTACCTGTCCTATACTGTGCTCTCTACCAAGGAAAGACATTTCCTGCTCAATCTATACTGTTTCCAGTCTTCTTTTAAGTCCTCCTGGTGCCTGAAGAACCTGGCCAACACTCCTGTGATTGAAACTACCCGTCCTATACTGCGCTCTCTACCAAGGAAAGACAACCCTCCTGTGATTGAAACTACCCGTCCTATACTGTGCTCTCTACCAAGGAAAGAAATTTCCTGCTCAATCTATACTGTTTCCAGTCTTCTTTTAAGTCCTCCTGGTGCCTGAAGAACCTGGCCAACACTCCTGTGATTGAAACTACCCGTCCTATACTGTGCTCTCTACCAAGGAAAGACAACCCTCCTGTGATTGAAACTACCCGTCCTATACTGTGCTCTCTACCAAGGAAAGAAAGTAGGTTATGGACATAGACTTGTTAGTAGATTAGGCTCCTGTTCTGGTATTCCTAAAAGGGTCTTATAGTAAGCTGTGCGTGAGTCTCTAGCAGCCAGTACCTCTCCTTCTTAGCTTCCCTCTCCCACCCTTTGTATCCTCTACTCTCCTCCATCTTAATTAACTTCTCTCCTCCCTCTCACCCCTTCTTGGTCTTATTTATTTTCTCTGTTTCTCCTCTTTTTATCTGTGCTACCTACAGGTGGCTTCCTCCCCTCTGTTTCTTTTTCCTCTGCTGTTTCCCTTTGGCTCCTACTAGCCATTCTCATCTGTTAAACTAGTACTCTGACTTCCTATCCCTCTAACCTCTATTCTAGCCTCATTCTGTCTGTCCCTATTCTCTCTGATTTGCTCTATCCGTAAACTGCATACTTTCCTTCCTAACTTAAACCTGCTCCCCTCTATATTCACTGTATGATCCAATACTGCTTTTAACCTGTCCGAACTTTTATCATTTCCCTGAGACACTGGTCTCTACTTTACCTTTTCATCTCATTATATACCTTCTTACCTTACTTAACCAGCATTACTGATTGTCTCCTTTCCCATTTCTCCTTCAGTTGTTTATATTCTCGCCTGCTTCCCCCCTGCTCACTCACTCGCCCTCCCTACCCCCAATTCCCACCCACCCCAGGGTCCTACTCTTATACCTCTCTAAACACACCCCTACTTCTTACTTCCAATATCTTAGCCCTGCTTTCCTTTGTTAACCACACCTTACCCCCCACCCAGGGGTCCTACTCTTATACCTCTCTAAACACACCCCTACTTCTTACTTCCAATATCTTAGCCCTGCTTTTTCCCGCTCCTTTGTTAACCACACCTACCCCCCCCCACCCCCAGGGTCCTACTCTTATACCTCTCTAAACACACCCCTACTTCTTACTTCCAATATCTTAGCCCTGCTTTCTTTGTTAACCACACCCCTTACCACCCCCCAGGGTCCTACTCTTATACCTCTCTAAACACACCCCTACTTCTTACTTCCAATATCTTAGCCCTGCTTTTTCCGCTCCTTTGTTAACCACACCTTACCAACCCTTTCCTCTTACCTCTTTCTATCCTCTCTCCTCCCTTATATCTGACCTCACAGCTCTCTACTTGTCTTCTACTTCATTTTAATTGCATCCTCTTACACTACCCTTTTATACCCTCTTATACCTCCTACTGACCCTCTTCCACTCCTCCTCTCTTATAGGTTTACATCCCTTCTCCCATCTTATCCTATTTTAGTTCCTTCCTTTACTACTACTCTTCTACCCTTTAATCATGCCTCCCACTTTCCTTACTATGCTCACACTTACAGTTCTACTCCTTACCATCCTGTTCTCAGCATACCTTGTTACCTTTTGAAAGTCCTCTTTCTGTCCACCCTATCTACTCTAACAAACACACCTCAACTCTCACACATACTTCTCCCATTTTACACTCCAACATTACTTTTAACCCCAACTATATCTTACCTAAATACCACAGACTCTCACACCTTATGTTTGTCCATCCTACCAATTAGAAACTAAAACTACAAATCTCTAAAGAACCATTTAATAACCAGACCAAATCCTTCTACATTACAAGATGGAGACATCCACCCTAATCCTGGGCCAACTTATCCCTCTCCCAAAACTAATATACCTAAAATTAATGACTCCTCCTTATAGGACACCTTAACATTCATAGTATAAATAACAAAATAGCTCAATTACACGCCCTCCTAGATATCCATTCATTTGACATTCTCTGCCTCTCAGAGACCTGGCTCAAACCACATACAAAAGACACTGAGATCTTACCCCAAGGCTATAGTATAGTACGACTTGACCGACCAAAACGCAAAGGTGGTGGAGTAGCAATTCTTTTTAAGAATCAACTAAATATCTCTACTCTTCCAGCTTATCCTACCCTGGACGGTAAAGTAGAAACCATCATAACAAAACTCCAAATAAACAACAAGAAATCCCTTTACATTATCTGCATCTACTTACCACCAGGGAACAACATACCCTTACTTGAACCCTTTCTTAGCTGGGTATCTACTACGTACCCCCAAGAAACTATAATTCTAGGTGACATTAATGTTGACTGGAATACTATCAATGCAGAAAATCCTTCCTCTCATATGAACCTATATGGTTTCAATCAGACTATCACCTCAACCACTAGAATCAACAAGCCTAACAATAAAGAGAGTATTTTAGATTGGATACTCATAAACAAAGTCAAACAGGCCTACAAAGTAGGAACCCTGCCTGATGATATAAGTGATCACTCTTTAACCTATATCACTAGAGAAAAGACTGATTTCCCAAACCTCCCTAACATTCAAAAAATACACTCAACAAAACTTTTTAACATAGACCTATTTCAAAATGAACTTAGCAAATGCAACTGGAGCCCCTTAAAATCTCTTCCTCTTGAAAATGCAGTATCTTACTTTAATGCCACTTTCTTATCCATTCTTGACAAACATGCTCCTGAACGCACCATCAGAATGAAACCCAATATTGCCCCATGGCTCTCTAAGGAAACTAAAAAGCAAATTCTCTCCAGAAATAAAGTCTGGGCCAAATGGAGATGCCATAGAAATTCCCACGATCTTCTTCATTTCCACCAACTTAGAAACTCAACTAAAAAAGCAATAATTACTGAAAAAAAACTTCTACTGCAAACTTCAACAAACTCATCATAACAATCCCAAACAGTTTTGGTCATCTATTAACAGACTCCTTTCCCCAGGAATATCCAAAACTCCCACCCCTCTTAATGCTGACCCAGACACTCCCCACCTCACTGCAAATGCTTTCAACTCCTTTTCACTGACACTATTCTATCTCTAGCTGGACATCTTAGCACTAACAACTCCTGCCCACCAATAAACCAAAGACACTCTTCCAATAACTTTAAACTACAACCTATTCCTACCTCTTTCATCTCTAGACTTATTCACAAACTGAAGCCTTGTACCCCTTCTGCTGATAAACTCCCTTCACTTTTTCTCCGAAAGCTGCCAAAGAAATTGCTTATCCAGTATCTATACTTATAAACAGGACAATCCAAGAGGGAACTATCCCAAACATCTGGAAAATTTCCCACATTATCCCATTACATAAAGGTGGGAATTCCATTGAATACTCAAACTATAGACCAATTGCCCTCCTTTCTCCATTAGCAAAAATAATGGAAAAATGTATTCACCATCAACTTTTACAATATCTCTCTCAAAACAACATAATAGCAAACTGTCAGCACAGTTTTAGACCTCATCACAGTACTACCACTGCTCTCCTATCATTTGTAGATACCATCAATAGGAACCGTAACGACAACCTTCTCTCTTCTGCTCTTCTCTAAAGCTTTTGATATGGTCAACCACTCCATTTTAATTAACACTCTTACATCCCTCTCCTTTGATAATCTTGCCACTAAATGGTTTACATCCTATCTCAGCAATAGACAACAAGCAGTTCGGTGGGAAAACCAAATTTCTTCACTCACACCCGTTTCCATCGGGTGTACCTCAAGGCTCCATTCTAGGACCCTTCTCTTCTCCCTGTTCATCAATGATCTCCACTCAGCAATCCCACAAGCAACCTGCATTCAATATGCAGATGACTCCACACTTATCTGCTCTGCTTTATCTCCTAATGTACTTTCATCTATTACTCAAAATGTCTTCAACACAGTAGAAACGTGGTTCCCAGGCGTAACCTCCTCCTCAATGCCAAAAAACTAAACTTCTCCTTTTCTCCCCTAGCACACGGTCCACTCCTTTGCACTTCACCATCTCCTCAAATAATGCCACTCTCATCACCCCTGATCCAACAACAAAACTTTTAGGAATAACAATTGATAATAACCTCTCCTTTGATCAGCATATCAACAACACCATTAAAATAGTCAATAGAAAAATAGGAAGCCTATATAGAATTAAACCTTTCCTAACCTCTTCATCCAGAGCCAAGATTGCCCACTCCCATCTTCTGTCAACTCTTCTTTACGCCTCACCAATTTTTACTAACCTAAGGAAAGCCAACCTTAACAAACTGGCTACTTGCTACAACAACATTGCCGTTTTGCCACTGGCAACCCTTTCAGAACTCATCACTGTATTAACCTGAAACTTCTAGGCTGGCTAGAACTTCAAAACCTTCTGTTAATCCCTCAACTCACTATTGCCCATAAAATTCTATACCAACCCAATAATACCCTATACTCTCTAAACTTTTAATCCCTTATAACAACCTAAACTCCTTCGCTCTTCCAGTAAACTTTTGGCTACTATTACAAAGACTAATAATTCTTCTGGTGACTCTCTATTCAATAATACTGTAGGAAGGAACTGGAATCTGCCCCCAGTGATATAACACTTACCACATCTCTACCTCTCTTTAAACATAAAATCAAAGATTACTTCCAAAGCCACTGGCTCTGTTCCTGTACAAAACCTGACTAATCGTTTACCTCTTCTGTGCTTTTCTAATACTCTGAGCTTTCCTACTACTTTATTTTCTTTCTCTCTTTTTGTGAGTCTGCTTCAATCTATCTCCTAGAGTTTTTGTCTGTTTCCTCTTTCCCTTTGTTAATCTCTCTCTTCCATTCTTTTACTTTTCCTTCACCTTTCTTAAACTGCTTCCCTTCCTCCTCTCCTACGATAGAGTTTCTCTTTCTCCTTTTGGTACTAAGATTAGTTCTATAAATTATTATAAATCAATTTTTGCTCTCTGCTTTATGCCTTGTTCTTGATGTTATTACAGCTAATACTGTTATCCTTAGAAATATGATTTTATGTGTATACCTGTAATTGGGTTCTATTTTTTTTGCCATTTATGATGATTTGTCAATTTGATTGTCTATTTTTGACCTTTTGTTAAAATTTATGTGGAGCTTTTCTCCCCGGGCCTCTACTGAAAATGGAAATATATCCAGCTAGACTAGCCCGGTCAACAAATGTAAAATAAAATAAATAATAAATAATTTTTCTGTACTTTCTAACTTCATTCCCTAGGAATACACGTTTCAGTGAGTAAGAATTTGTTTTCATTTTTACCACTTACTTCTACTGCCTGCTTTACAATATTTTTAAGATAAAAGTATGCAACTCTCTTCCTTCTACTATATCTGCTCCTGCAGGCTGATCTGCCATACGTATGCATTTATATATCTCTTTAAATGATGCGAGTCATTTTTTCCCTCTCTGATCTTAAGTGATTTTTTTGCATCTTTGGGACTTTATAACGATATTCCTTAGTCTTTGTTAGACTTATATACTATTATGTAGGGTTGGTGTAAAGGTTAGCATATTTACCTTACAAATACAGGATACACGGTTTGATTTTTACTTATGGTTACTGAATAGTTATTGGCCAGGCATGTGCTAGTCTGCAGATTGATTGCCTAGTATTTGCCTATGAATTATGAGTGCACCTGGGGTTATTCTGTCTATTTTTGATGTTAGTTAGGGGTGTATTTGTAGGTATATTCACCTGCTGGTTCATCTTTCCACTGTGAGAACATGGTCTACAAAAGGGATATATTCTTCTTGTTGCCTCCATAACTGTTTAAAGCTGGAAATATTCCATATTATCATATCATCTGTCAAACTGGGGACTACAGCAACAGCGTGAAGCACCTTACTAAACACACGTGCTTAAGTAACGGGATGCTCTTTTCTGTTTCTGTGAATACAGACTATGCAGACAAATCCAGTAAGGGTCTTCTTTTTATACCTATACTGTGCCTTTAAAAGGATGACCATACTGCCTGAATCCAGTAGTCCCTGTAGCTCTCTGCCATCAATCAAGACATTGTACTTAATTAACTTTACTGTAGCACAGTAGCAAAAGGCTGAAGCTATTATGCGTACAGACAATGTGTCACATTCCATAAGTATAACGTCATTAGTAACATGCTTTCCACTAGTATATCTTCATCGGTAAATACTAGGCTATCAGTCTGCAGACTATTACAAGCCTAGCCAATAACCAGAGGTCAGAATCAAACCATGCACTTTGCATCTGTGAGGTAAAGGCCTTAACCATTATGCCAAACTCTTCTTATGTAAACACTCCACAATAAGTCTACAGATTACTACAAGCCAAGCCAGCAACCAAAGGTTAGACTCGAACTGCGTACCTTATATCTGAGAAGTAAAAAACCTTACCCACTATGCCATCCTGCATAAAGTTTCACAGATATAACAATGTTACCATTGTTAGTACAATATCTAGCTATATGATCCCTTTTTCCCCACATTTAAAACAGAGAACGTCCACAGCTGATGCTTTCTGTTTATTATCAGAACTTGATCCATGCTTTGCTATGTGTCGAAACTGTTCAGTTTTAGATATAGTTTCATTGCATAAGAATCTCTCTACTAGTACAACACAGTTTTCAGCATCCTTAGGGTCACTTTGAAATGCCCACTTTCTTAAACTAGCACTCAAAGCCCTTTTACATTTCAATATGGCTAACATTTCTCTAATTTTACTTTTAGTATGTTGACCATCAGGGTCTAACCATAATTTAATTACATGTTTTAAAACAAATAACTGAGATGTTACCATTTTGTTAGCAGAAAATATCCAGCATAAAACTTTTGAGTTTGTTTCTCCATGGTAATATCAGCTTGGGCTAACAGTGTCTTTGTCACTTTTTTCATAGTCTTGACAACCAGTCCCTTCCATGACCATGAAGGCTTCTAAAGGTTTCCCTGTCAACTGAGCTGAGAGGATTCTCACTCAGTTACTCTGGTTCTATCCCTTCTAATGGTGTACTATTTAAAGGCTTCTGGGTATGCTTCCAGTTCTTCCTCCAAGGTAAGCTGTTTCACTAGTGGAACTGTCTTTGGCTTGCCATGGCTTTGGCAGCTAACACTATTTTGTCAGCTGAAGCTACAATATTCTGTAGAAGCTGATCAACAGTTGCCATCTTGGCAAAAAAGCAAATGCAATTGCACTCTGCCCAGCACATGTTACAAGACTGCTTTCTCCTCAGCTTTGTAACAGCTTTGTTCATAGCACACACAGGAAAGTTGTCACTCCAAATAGAGAATATTCCCTCAAACAAGCAGAATGTATGCAGGCAGTGAAAGGTATAAGCCACACGCTCTTGGGTTGAAAAGATGCACTAAAATATGTCTGTTCCCTCTGTAAGTGCAGTATACAGAAATGCAGCACATTCCATCAGTTCATAAAGTTAACACAGTTTTATTACGGTATAACCAAAACAATGGTGTATGCTCTTCTTAGATAAACAGAGGAAGCAAATGAAATAACACAAAATATATTTTCTGTTGGTTTACTGTCATTTGATTAAACATTACTTGACTGAAAAGTCAAATGTTTGAAAGAAGTTGACTGAAAACCCACTTGACTGAAACCCATTTCACTGAATTACAAGTCATATACTATATATATTCAACATAACAAAAGACAACATAAAATAGTGTCTTTACAGGGAGCAAGCCCCCTGTAATCCCTCTTAAATTTATATACTTTCACAGCTGCACAACCACTTTAGAAAAGAAAAAAAATACCATCCACAGTTCAGTCTGAAACAACTTATCTTCTTCATAACTGCAGTGTTATCATTTTTGCACTGCATGCTGATTTCACTTGTGGTGTTAAACTTCTGCTTGTATTTTTTAGCATGACTGGGAGATTCAAAAATGCTAATATCCACCTGCCTACAAACATTTTATACTGCCCAAGTTATTTTCACTCCCTGATAGCTTATTGTTCTTTACTTTTTATTTTATTTATTCTTTGGTAGTCCCACTAGGCTACGAGTCTCTTTTCAGGAGAGGCCCAAGATGGTATTTATACAAGGGAATATTTAACCAGGGCATTGGGGAACTTTCCTTGCTCTTTTCAATAGGTGCAGTGGGATCGTTTACATCCACCTGAGTCACTACCAGCTCAGGCAGATGGGGCCTCAGTTTAATGTATCTTAATGCTTGCCAATGAAACTTACTGTACAATGACTTGTATTCCATAATGAATTTCAAATACAATGTTAGTTTATTGAAATTTTAAGGTGCTGAATTTTTCTGGCATTTGCTTTAACTTTGATGTCAATTTATATTTTATTGCCACCTCCACTGGCATAAGAGGGGAAACACCTTGACTATAGCTCAGATGACCCAAGTTCATTTATTGACTCGGACACTTGATAGAGTTGACAGAAGAGGATGGGAGGAGATGATGAAGTAGAGCTGGCCATGTGCTGCCATATACCTTTAGAGGAGGAAGAGCAATGATGCAAATACATGGCCAAGGGGTGGGCCTTCGACTCACCAAGTCAGCAGCAGGGGGTACCCTTCATCGTGAGAGCAAGAAAGCATACATCTGCATAGAAAAGACATTATGGGGCATTATAATGATGCAGACTACTTATTTCTCTGCCCAGGAGTGAGGTTAGGACATCATAAATGCCCTAATGGTTGTTATTCCAGCAGACTGCACAATCAAGCCTCATCGCTGCCTGAATGATAGCGTAACCAGATGGCTCTTATCTCTGTGGTTTTGCGGACAGTCCCCCCACTATGAGGGAATGAATAAGTTTAAGCCCAATAGGGAGAGATTTGCTAGTCAACAGGCCTGGATGCAAATGTGGCCTACAAATACAAATACATGTATATATATATATATATATATATATATATATATATATATATATATATATATATATATATATATATATATATATATAGATTCACTTCACTTGCTCGAAATACTGAAATATTGCATTTCAGTATCTCGAGACCAAGTGAGCAAGAATCCACAACATCAAAGCTGCAAAAGACTGCAATATCAAAATATCGAACACTAGCACACTGAAACTCACAGACCGGAGTATTCAGCAATGCCTTTATTACATACAAGAAATGCCCAACTGCACAATACACCTCCCAACATCAAGTGACACGTAATGACATCTTCCTCACACAACCCCCTATAATGTGATGCCCTCTGTAGATGCCTGCCAAACACCATGACAGCAACATGCCCACACACAGTACACTCCCCAATGTGTAGTGGTGTCCATGAATACAGCTGGTGGAACATAGACGTCTGATCACATCTCAGCAGCCTAGCTATCGCATCCAGGAAGTCAGGTGTGCTGTACAAGACCTTATTAGCCAACACATTCTCAAACTGGCAATGCCTTTTAATGATGCGCTGACATTTAGGTGAAGGGGTAGCTCCACTAGCCATCTGACACCCATGCTGTAACATTCGATATCCGCAGGGTACTGGGATGGTTGTGGCTGACAGACTTCTGCAATCGTTCCCCCATGGGGGTGCTCTCTGTGATGGCTCTACCTTTGCACTTCTGTGATGCCTTCCACTTGCAGCACCAGTATGTTGTTTGCTGATGTATCCGCTCTTGGGTCAGGATGTATCCTTCCAGCAGTAGGACTGGCTTCCCCTTTTGTGAGGTACTCACTGGATATATCTCCCCAAGCTGTCCGGGTGCCACAGGTATGCCTTGCGCCATAGTGGTCTTCGGTTTGTAGTTGCTGGTGTGGCTTGCACCATACAGGCTTTAGTTGCTAGTTGTAGGATTTACCAACTGCAGCATTTTGCAGCAGGTTTACACTCTAACAGCGGCAGTGTTGTAGTGTTCCACTCAGCTGAGGGTTCATTTGACCATTTAAATTTTGCGGTATTGCAGATTTGATGTTATGGATTCTCACTCACTTGTTCTCGAGATACTGAAATGCGATCTTTCAGTATTTTGAGCAAGTGAAGTGAATCCATATATATATTATTGTTGTTTTAATATGCTTTAATATGTGAATTTTTAAATTAATAACTTAACAGCCTTTCTTAACAATCTTTGTTTTATTTGTCTGTTGGAATGTACTGGTTATTGTCCTTTAGCTATTTTCCTATTTTGTTTAATATTTTTTTTAATTTCATCTGTTTTGCAAATTGCTTTGAGTTAAAGTGCTACAATAGAAGTTGAGCTGAATTGAGTAACAGCTTGCTTTACACATTATCTCCAGTTCCTCTTATTCAGAAAGTCTTTATAAAAAAAGAGTAAAGGCAAATTTTATTTTAATTGCTCCTTTCCGACTAAGGCAGTCTAGGTTTTGCTGCTGCAGTAACCAAAACATAAAGAAATGTTTTCACTTTAGTACTATATGATTTGCTTTCTCTGCAGCTGAAGGTTTCTCAACCAAGGCTGGTATCTTTCAGACTAATACTGAGGAGAATTTACATTTAATACCTAATACACAACTATTTTCTGATGGCACTTTTTTTCTGTTTTAAAATAACCTAAAAGCTGTTTAGCTATAATAATAAATATTATTTAGCAAAATGGAAACTTTTTTTCTAATGGGTGCCATATTAAGGCCTGGGTCCTCCTTCTTCTCATTGTGTGTCACAGATGTACATTATTTGACCAATGTCTTTCACACCTGCTTTTTATATTCATTATTTAAAATAAGGTACTTTGCCCTAAAGGCACACTCAAATCACTGAGGAGAATTTACATTTAATACCTAATACACAACTATTTTCTGAGGGCACTTTTTCTGTTTTAAAATAACCTAAAAGCCCTTTAACTATAAAAAATAAATATTATTTAGCAAAATGGAAAAGTTTTTTTTTTTTTTCCTAATGGGTGCCATATAAGGCCTGGATCCTCCTTCTTCTCATTGTGTGTCACAGATGTACATTATTTGACCAATGTCTTTCACACCTGCTTTTTATATTCATTGTTTAAACTAAGGTACTTTGTCCCAAAAGACACACTCAAATCAGACAATTTAGGGATCACTGTATTTTGAAAATGCTGTGTTCCCATTCCAAACTTGTCACACAACAGAGTAAGATAGACACTTGAAATGTACTAAACCTTGGCATTTCTCCTTTGTCTGTTGTTTGGTGACAATGGAATTATATACTTTAACAAGGGTGTGGAGGTTTGCTGATCCTCACTAAAAAGATAGCTTTCTCCCTTTGTTATCCATCCATCCAGCAATGCTGTTGCTATTTTGTCAGTTTGGGGTGAAATCTATATAATTTAGAGATCTGCTGTTATGGTGAATGCCTCCCACAAATATACTTTCCTCGGAGATAGGCATCAGTCTTATATACACTCCATATTCCCCCCTGAGAATAGAGCTTTCTTGCCACTCAACCCTCTTGCAACCTAACCTTCATTAATTTCAATACTTCTGGCAGCCCATATTTGTCAACCAGCTGAGCATACTTTGCAAAAAGAAAAGATTAGCAGAACTTTGCTCCAAGGCCGTCTTCAACTCATTCTTTTCTGCTCACCAAATGCTAAAGTTTATGTTGACCCTTCAGATATGGGTTTCCCAATACATCTGTATTCATACCATCTCTGCATGTCACAAACCAGTAGCGCACATGTGCCTCACTGAATAATTTCTAAAAGTTGTCTTACACAAAAAGCCATCAGTGAGCAGAAACATTATACCATGGGGCATTAGGATACTGCTGAATATACTCTCCAACCAATCCTTAAAGCATTTATAAAATAAAGTGTCATATAAGATATAACAAGCTCTTGGTTATACTTTCATTCTCATTAGTATCTCTGAAGACTGATATCCTTAAGTCATGGTAAGTTATCTGTGAAGATAGGGGAATCTCCATATGCATATAATACTCTTAAGCAGTCTCATTTGAGTTCCACTTCAGATAAAACCCTGACCCTCCTCATCTCTTTTGTCAGCATTTCATATGAATGATGCATGCTTCGCACACAGTGTTTAAATGCACTGTCCTAGTCTGCAAACAACAAAGGAAAGCACCAATGACAGGCAGCTTTGTGTATATGCATTTCCTGTATATTATCTTTCATCATCACTTCACTAAATATCTCGGGTGAAATGATAAAGTTCGGTATATGTGCATTCAATGAGGCAATATCCACCATTTTAACTGAAAGTCCATCCATACCCTTTCTTAGAATTAATATTGCAGACACTTCAAGACTGGGTTACGTGAGTAACGTGACATGCATTATTTGGCAGCACCGTATTCAATCATGTTTCTGACAAGCTGAGTCAGTTCTCGCCTGCTATGGTTATACTCAGCTGAGTTTAAATTACTAAATATTGAATACTTGACCTAGGAAGATATGAACACTATTCAGGTTACTTTCAGATAAAAAGTGTCCTGTATATTTTCTTAGAAGAGCCATCCCGATTCAGATACCCTCCTGACAATCTCCTTAGCTAAACATGATTTGCAGACTTTGCCCATTTTGGCCACTGGCTCCTTCTGCCAGGTCGAGGAGCATTTTCTGGGATTATGGTGCTAGCAGAAATATAGACATAATAAATTCACCCCTCTGGAATTTGTTCATATAATGAAATGCTTTTCCGTGAAGTGGTACTAAAGTAATATGTTTGTTGCATAGATCGAAAATCAGGGACAAAGCCAAAAAAACGTATTTTAAAGTATCTTCTTACTATACCGCTAAACTGTCCAGGATTTCACAAGATGTCCAGATTTTTGCTTCATATTTTTGGATTGAGGATTAAAATCACTGAATAATAAAAGACATCAGAGCTTCAGACTTCATATGCTTTAGAAAACGCAAGTGAATGCAAATGATTGTAGCAACTTTCTAACTTTATAGGCACGATATTTAAAAGCTGTTCCTGATTTGGGATGGTTGCCCCCCATTATTTTTGCCTTTGTCCATATTTCTTGCGCTAGAGATTGAGAGGCGTGTCTCTTACATAGTTATAAAGTTGCTGGAACAGCCGTTTTTTCATTAGCATACATTTCTGAAAGTTATAATAGCTGAAACCGAGCTGTCTGTTATTCTTTAATAACTGCAATCGTCATGATTTGCTAGAAAGCCACAGATTTTACGAGGAACAGACCAAACATATGTGGGCAAAATCAGGGACACATTCTGCAATATCGGTAACAGTTGAGAGCTGTGCTTGGAACCTCTGCTAGCAATCGTCTGGTATAACAAACACCAAGTGCACCCTGACAGTAACCGTGTTTAAATAAACTCTTGTTGGGACCTCTGCTTCCAGAGAAGTCCAGGTTGGTGGACTGCGGCTTGAACTTTTTATGTTATTTTGTTCAGATCTTTGACAGCTAGGCGTCCTATTAACTTATCTTATTATTATTATTATTAGATGTCAAATCAGATTTGTTAGCACAAACAAAAAAATAGTCTTTAAAAAGAAAATGCAAATAAGTAATGTGTTTAAAAGAAAAATAAAGGGTTGCATGATCACGTTAAACATTTCCTTTTATGTTGCCATGCAAACGTATTATTCACTGTGACAGATTCATATAATGCCCGGATACATTGTTGGGGACTGACACAGGAAGGGGACCTTATTTAAAAAAAGCCAACTTCTAGTGCAATGTATGGCAGGTTAAAGTCGTTTGCTCTTCATAATCATAAAATAGCAATAAATCTGCGCGTTTAACCGCAATTAACTAGATTATTGGTGTTATTGGACCACGAAAGATCTATATCCGTTTCTTTTCCTGCACACTGTGATTTCCATGTTTCTTTTATAGCATCATGCATTCTGCAACTAGGTTGAAATTATGTGGAAGTGTATTATTTTTCATAATTCTGTTTCAGCCAAAAAATGAAATAACAAACTGCTATACAGTATAGCAGCAGCTCATTTTCCCTATTAAATAAAAGGGTGGAGGAGTGTGTTTATTGTACCCCTAAGGTTTGAACTAGAGACGAGCTGCGCCTTTAAAGCAGACATGTGCTACCTTTAACTCATCCCATCCCCCTGCACTTTAATTTCATTAAAACGGCGCATGAATATTTCTATTAAACCCTTGATGAAATATGAAGCCATTTAGACTCTGCCTGTACCAATCAAAGAGATTTATGACTTTATTCATCACACGAAGAGCTGAGAAAAAATGAATTTTCGTCATAAAGAAAGGAAATAAAATTCCAACCTGGTCTTTTCCAGAAAGCTGTTAATTCTACTGTATAGTAATTACTTTCACAATTAACTAAAATACAAATCAAGCTGACAAATTGAGATAGTTTATATATTAATTAGCTTCTTTAAATTTATTCATTATAAAAAGACAGTTTAAGGGGACCTATGGTGTCTGTTTTATTGCAATAAATTAATATTCGGAAATTGGTAATAAGGGATTAACGTCTCAAACAATTAGAGATAATCTCCTACACTAATGGTGGGGTATACCCAATTGTTGAACAGAGCTTTGTTCAGTAAGGGCAAATGGTTAACCATTTTCTGTTGCAGAATACCAAAATTAGGGCTGTAATTCATAATATAATAAGCATTTACTAAATGTAACCGAGAAATGAACTGGTTCTGCTACTAAGGGACTGTATAAGCAAACGAATTTCTGATATTTGATAATTTGTGTGCTTTAAACATATCAAACAGCTGGATCAAAAAACAAAAAGGAAAAAAAAAGAAAAGCACACGTTTCATGCATCTCACGTGTACGAGCCAAGACAAAGATCCAATATTTTAAAACAGCACACGTAGCACCCTTTCCCTCACAGATCCGAGCAACCCTTGTGTTTTTGGAATTTATATCATTAGCGAGATGTGGTGTAGGTGTAGCCCCCTAAAAAGGGGGAGGGGTGCTGGGGCTAAACGAAGGCTTGTGTGTACATTACTAGTAAAAACACAGTATTGTGTACATTCGTTTTCATTTTGTGTGCTCAGACTTCCTGATCTGCTCCAAGGATTAACCGAACTGTCCTACACCCCCTTTTTTAATTGCACTATGAAGCTGAACTCGCCACATTTGATTTAATACAACGTCGATTGAATCCTTCAATGCCTTTCAGCTTCCGATCTTTATAAATGTCCCCCTATTAAATTAGAAAATGATTCTCTTCTCGTTTAATTGTATTCTTTCTTTTCTTATTTCCAATTAATTAGTCATATCGACGTTGCAATATTTTAAAGGGCTGGAGTCCATTTAAAGTTTAAATATATAGGTCAGCACTGGCATTTTTTTACTAGACCGAACGCTGCTATGGGTTTTAAATTAGTCTTCGTTTTTCACTGGCAAATATTCCAGCATTTTATGGCTCAGGCATATATCTAAATGCTGAAAGTGAAACACTCCACATTATGAAACCTTTCAGGCTTAATAATGTGCCCACACTCCCTCTAGTTTGCGGACTAGAACACGTTTTACATTCTTAGCTCTTTGAAACGATCACAAACTATCATTTGAATCATATCATTAGCTAAAATGAAAAACTCCTAGCCATGCAGCTCCATTTTCGAGCTATTCATCTTTCAGGTCAGTATAAGTATGTCACCCCCGCCCCCCAGCTAGCTCAAAACTAAGAGCCTTAGCTCATGCCTTTATACATATGTATGTTCCCCTCACTCACAACCCCCAGCACTGCAGAGAATGTGTGTATGCGCCCACCTGCGTGTAAGTGTGTGTGTGTCTATATATATATGTGTGTGTGTGTGTGTGTGTGTGTGTGTGTGTGAGTGCGTGTGCGCGTGTGTATGCATATGTGTGTATGAGTGCGTGCGTGTGTGTGTCTAATACCTCTCAACTGTCCAGATTT
>NC_056731.1:311785468-311952968 GCF_019279795.1 Protopterus annectens
ACACACACACACACAAACATACACACGCACATATATACCTTCTTCTTATTGTACTAGCTGATATTCTTCAGAATCGTAGTGGGTTCCTTTTTCTTTTTGCTTACAGGTACAGTTAATAAAATAAACAAGCCAACAACACTGCTTAACTTTCTTGTTAATCCTGTAGTCAAACAGCTTTAATGGTATGTTCATATTTATTAGAGTATATTTGTTTATTTATTTATATGGCACGAACGTAGATAGATTGGTTCAATGAGGCCTATCCAGACAAGAACTAGACACTCAATAAGATCATAATAATATAATACTTAAGAAGAAATCTACAACTGTATACAAAGGGAATTGTGCAGAATGCTGTACTGTTCAAAGCTCTACTCTTCTGATATTTAAGACAGTATCAAATATTTAATGTGTACAGAGAGCTCACAGTGAGAGTTGAAGACACCAATGAACACTTCGACATGGCCTTGTGTTTTGGCTAATTCGGTAATTCTGACCTAAATCTCACTAGACCATGCGTTTTTGACATCTTTCAGAAAGCTGTACTGTAGCATCAAAATAAGGGCAGAAAAAGACATACCTGTTTTTTTTTTTTGTTTGTTTTTATCCTGGACATGACCAATGGGACTCTACCAGGGGAGCTCATGTATAAAGTATAGGCTTTTGCAAAGAACCCAAGTACCAGTAGGTGACAGCAGACTTAGGAAGGAAAGCTTATGGCAGAGATCTGCAGCCTGTGGCTCAAGAGATTCGTGGACCTTTGCTTGGCCTTTGTGGCTCCATGAGGGGAATTAAAATTATACATCTGCCTAACAACTGCATTGCTAAACATTTTGACAATCTTAAAATATGTATATGTAAATTCCTGACATTGGTAAAGGCATTTTTGTTGTTAATGAGAATAGGGTGTCCTTACTACTGCATAACCCCCAAAGCAGTATCAGTGAGAATAGGGTGTCCTTACTACTGCATAACCCCCAAAGCACTATCAGTGAGAATAGGGTGTCCTTATTAGTGCATAACCCCCAAAGCAGTATCAGTGAGAACAGGGTGTCCTTACTATAACCCCCAAAGCAGTATCAGTGAAAATAGGGTGTCCTTACTGCTGCATAACCCCCAAAGCAGTATCAGTGAGAATAGGGTGTCCTTACTGCCGCATAACCCCCAAAGCAGTATCAGTGAGAATAGGGTGTCCTTACTACCGCATAACCCCCACAAGCAGTATCAGTGAGAATAGGGTGTCCTTACTACCGCATAACCCCCAAAGCAGTATCAGTGAGAAGAGGGTGTCCTTACTACCGCATAACCCCCAAAGCAGTAGCAGTGAGAAGAGGGTGTCCTTACTACCGCATAACCCCCAAAGCAGTATCAGTGAGAAGAGGGTGTCCTTACTACTGCATAACCCCCAAAGCAGTATCAGTGAGAAGAGGGTGTCCTTACTACTGCATAACCCCAAAGCAGTATCAGTGAGAAGAGGGTGTCCTTACTACTGCATAACACCCAAAGCAGTATCAGTGAGAAGAGGGTGTCCTTACTACTGCATAACCCCAAAGCAGTATCAGTGAGAATAGGGTGTCCTTACTACTGCATAACCCCCAAAGCAGTATCAGTGAGAAGAGGGTGTCCTTACTACTGCATAACCCCCAAAGCAGTATCAGTGAGAAGAGGGTGTCCTTACTACTGCATAACCCCAAAGCAGTATCAGTGAGAAGAGGGTGTCCTTACTACTGCATAACCCCCAAAGCAGTATCAGTGAGAAGAGGGTGTCCTTACTACTGCATAACCCCAAAGCAGTATCAGTGAGAAGAGGGTGTCCTTACTACTGCATAACCCCCAAAGCAGTATCAGTGAGAAGAGGGTGTCCTTACTACTGCATAACCCCCAAAGCAGTATCAGTGAGAATAGGGTGTCCTTACTACTGCATAACCCCCAAAGCAGTATCAGTGAGAATAGGGTGTCCTTACTACTGCATAACCCCAAAGCAGTATCAGTGAGAATAGGGTGTCCTTACTACTGCATAAACCCCAAAGCAGTATCAGTGAGAATAGGATGTCCTTACTACGGCATAAACGCCAAAGCAGTAACACTGAGAAGAGGGTGTCCTTACTACTGCATAACCCCTAAAGCAGTATCAGTGAGAAGAGGGTGTCCTTACTACTGCATAACCCCAAAGCAGTATCAGTGAGAAGAGGGTGTCCTTACTACTGCATAACCCCCAAAGCAGTATCAGTGAGAAGAGGGTGTCCTTACTACTGCATAACCCCAAAGCAGTATCAGCGAGAAGAGGGTGTCCTTACTACTGCATAACCCCCAAAGCAGTATCAGCGAGAAGAGGGTGTCCTTACTACTGCATAACCCCAAAGCAGTATCAGTGAGAAGAGGGTGTCCTTACTACTGCATAACCCCAAAGCAGTATCAGTGAGAATAGGGTGTCCTTACTACTGCATAACCCCCAAAGCAGTATCAGTGAGAATAGGGTGTCCTTACTACTGCATAACCCCAAAGCAGTATCAGTGAGAATAGGGTGTCCTTACTACTGCATAACCCCAAAGCAGTATCAGTGAGAATAGGGTGTCCTTACTACTGCATAACCCCCAAAGCAGTATCAGTGAGAATAGGGTGTCCTTACTACTGCATAACCCCAAAGCAGTATCAGTGAGAATAGGGTGTCCTTACTACTGCATAACCCCCAAAGCAGTATCAGTGAGAAGAGGGTGTCCTTACTACTGCATAACCCCAAAGCAGTATCAGTGAGAAGAGGGTGTCCTTACTACTGCATAACCCCAAAGCAGTATCAGTGAGAAGAGGGTGTCCTTACTACTGCATAACCCCCAAAGCAGTATCAGTGAGAAGAGGGTGTCCTTACTACTGCATAACCCCAAAGCAGTATCAGTGAGAAGAGGGTGTCCTTACTACTGCATAACCCCAAAGCAGTATCAGTGAGAATAGGGTGTCCTTACTACTGCATAACCCCCAAAGCAGTATCAGTGAGAAGAGGGTGTCCTTACTACTGCATAACCCCCAAAGCAGTATCAGTGAGAAGAGGGTGTCCTTACTACTGCATAACCCCAAAGCAGTATCAGTGAGAAGAGGGTGTCCTTACTACTGCATAACCCCCAAAGCAGTATCAGTGAGAAGAGGGTGTCCTTACTACTGCATAACCCCAAAGCAGTATCAGTGAGAAGAGGGTGTCCTTACTACTGCATAACCCCAAAGCAGTATCAGTGAGAAGAGGGTGTCCTTACTACTGCATAACCCCCAAAGCAGTATCAGTGAGAAGAGGGTGTCCTTACTACTGCATAACCCCAAAGCAGTATCAGTGAGAAGAGGGTGTCCTTACTACTGCATAACCCCCAAAGCAGTATCAGTGAGAAGAGGGTGTCCTTACTACTGCATAACCCCCAAAGCAGTATCAGTGAGAAGAGGGTGTCCTTACTACTGCATAACCCCAAAGCAGTATCAGTGAGAATAGGGTGTCCTTACTACTGCATAACCCCCAAAGCAGTATCAGTGAGAATAGGGTGTCCTTACTACTGCATAACCCCCAAAGCAGTATCAGTGAGAATAGGGTGTCCTTACTACTGCATAACCCCAAAGCAGTATCAGTGAGAATAGGGTGTCCTTACTACTGCATAACCCCCAAAGCAGTATCAGTGAGAAGAGGGTGTCCTTACTACTGCATAACCCCCAAAGCAGTATCAGTGAGAATAGGGTGTCCTTACTACTGCATAACCCCCAAAGCAGTATCAGTGAGAATGGGGTGTCCTTACTACTGCATAACCCCCAAAGCAGTATCAGTGAGAATGGGGTGTCCTTACTACTGCATAACCCCCAAAGCAGTATCAGTGAGAATGGGGTGTCCTTACTACTGCATAACCCCAAAGCAGTATCAGTGAGAATGGGGTGTCCTTACTACTGCATAACCCCCAAAGCAGTATCAGTGAGAATGGGGTGTCCTTACTACTGCATAACCCCCAAAGCAGTATCAGTGAGAAGAGGGTGTCCTTACTACTGCATAACCCCCAAAGCAGTATCAGTGAGAAGAGGGTGTCCTTACTACTGCATAACCCCCAAAGCAGTATCAGTGAGAAGAGGGTGTCCTTACTACTGCATAACCCCCAAAGCAGTATCAGTGAGAAGAGGGTGTCCTTACTACTGCATAACCCCAAAGCAGTATCAGTGAGAAGAGGGTGTCCTTACTACTGCATAACCCCCAAAGCAGTATCAGTGAGAAGAGGGTGTCCTTACTACTGCATAACCCCAAAGCAGTATCAGTGAGAATAGGGTGTCCTTGCTACTGCATAACCCCCAAAGCGGTATCAGTGAGAATAGGGTGTCCTTGCTACTGCATAACCCCCAAAGTGGTATCAGTGAGAATAGGGTGTCCTTGCTACTGCATAACCCCCAAAGCGGTATCAGTGAGAATAGGGTGTCCTTGCTACTGCATAACCCCAAAGCAGTATCAGTGAGAATAGGGTGTCCTTGCTACTGCATAACCCCCAAAGCAGTATCAGTGAGAAGAGGGTGTCCTTACTACTGCATAACTCCCAAAGCAGTATCAGTGAGAATAGGGTGTCCTTGCTACTGCATAACCCCCAAAGCGGTATCAGTGAGAATAGGGTGTCCTTGCTACTGCATAACCCCCAAAGCGGTATTAGTGAGAATAGGGTGTCCTTGCTACTGCATAACCCCCAAAGTGGTATCAGTGAGAATAGGGTGTCCTTGCTACTGCATAACCCCCAAAGCGGTATCAGTGAGAAGAGGGTGTCCTTGCTACTGCATAACCCCCAAAGCAGTATCAGTGAGAAGAGGGTGTCCTTGCTAATGCATAACCCCCAAAGCAGTATCAGTGAGAAGAGGGTGTCCTTACTACTGCATAACCCCCAAAGCAGTATCAGCAAGAAGAGGGTGTCCTTACTACTGCATATCCCCTAAAGCAGTATCAGTGAGAAGAGGGTGTCCTTACTACTGCATAACCCCCAAAGCAGTATCAGCGAGAAGAGGGTGTCCTTACTACTGCATAACCCCCAAAGCAGTATCAGTGAGAAGAGGGTGTCCTTACTACTGCATAACCCCCAAAGCAGTATCAGCGAGAATAGGGTGGCCTTACTACTTCATAACCCCCAAAGCAATATCAGTGAGAATAGGATCTCCTGACTTTGAAAAAAAAACAAGTCAGTAGGCATCCATATAACACTTTAGATGCAGTAGCTAGCAGTAACACCACTGATAATTTATCAGTAGAAGTGGCTCAACAGGTCCTCCTTTTGATGGTGGGAGGTTAAAAGGCTGTGAGTTCTATCCTCATACAAGGTAACTGGATTGATTCATCTAGAACTGATACTGCATTGCAGTATAAAGGAGGTTCTGCTCTCTTAAGGTACCATCCTTCAGGTAAGATAACAAACCAAGGTCCCATCTTCTTCAATTGTCATTAGCTCATCTGGATGAAAAAGATCCCACAGCATTTATCAGACTGAATATGGGGTAGTAAATTTATATTTTTATAACATTTATACACCGTCTTTTAGCTTGGAAACATCTGCTCACTAGCCTTTTCTTGCCTTTTTTATGTTTAACCTCCATCCTTATTGCCACAGCAGTTCATCACATCTTCCTTTCCAGATGATCCACATAGCAAAAAAAGTCAATGTATTCATATTCACAATTATCTCATACTTTCTTAAATTACCTTTTTTATAACCATAGGGCAGAAATGCTTTACCTGCACACATTGAAGAAATATATAGGCACTATGTTTTCCCTGCCACAAAGATTACTAAATCTTTCCTCTATCCTTTTATATATCACTGACCTTTGCCTGGAAGTTTATTTATACAGATTAACACTATAACATTCCTACCACTCTTCCAACTGCTGAAATCATTTCTTTCTTTATATGTGTGCTTGTCTCGCCTCAGTATTCTAATAATGCCAAGAGTCAGCTATATAAAATAAAATCATAATATTGTTATATATAAAATAAAATCATAATAGTGTTATACCATTTCCTTCTTGATATGTAACCATATTTATATAACATTTCCATAGCACTTATTTTCTGTGACACTCTGTTAGTTCTACAGTATCTCTAATCACTCCCCCTGTCCTTGACTCAGCTCCATGTCTGTCTTTCTGCAGTCTAAATATCATGTGAGCCATCCAACACCTCAAGGTTATGGCCCTCTGCTTCCACTTTCCCTTCCGGAGTGAGTTCCACACATTGGTCTACTGCATCTCCCAAAGACAAAACATTGCCATCAGCTGGTTCTTTTTCCTGCAACATCCTCAGCAAAATATTATTATCTAAACCATCTGACGTCTCCATGATTTCAACCATAGCTTCACATTACATGCCATCACCATCTATACACAGTGCCTCCATTTTTGGTTTATTATGCTTGGTCTTCTGCATCTTTTCCTAGTATCAGCAGTTTTCCACCTCCCACTAGTGGTCAAAAAGACTATGGGAATTTTCCTGGAGTCTTAATAAATTTTCCGTAGGGAGCACAAATACTATTTCAAGTCTTCCTAGAAACAGGTTATGCTAACTAGGACTGACCTGGTCAACCAAAGTAAATAAACAAACAATTCCGTCATCTTGAAAAGGATATCAGCCTCTTCCAGGCAGTGAACATATTCAAGATTAATAGCTACAGCTTGTAGATATTACTAAGTTTTAAACTACAAGTCTTACAAGCACATGCCACCCTGAACCCATAATGCATTGCATCACCTCCAGGGTTTACTTAATCCAGGAAAGAAATACTCATAGTTTTAGTCTGCTTCACAGTTACCTTCCTCAAGAAGAAGGTGAGGTCAGCCTCATGCATAGTACAAATCAACAGGTTCTAACTACTGTAAAAATAAACCTTAAACATATATTTTAAATATCTACATGGATAATGCACAGGAAGGCTACATGAAGTCATGATGCAAATCTCACCTAAATCTTTAGTTCTAACTTACTGAGAGCTAATAAGCCATGTTTTTCCTTATTGCATTTCATGCCTGCATTCATTCTTCTAATGGATATATATACAGTGCCACTCATGGGAATGGGATCCTTCTGTCTTGTTTTATCCTTCAGTGGCATTTATATGGCCAAAGTAGCCACAACCTATAATTCTTCTACTTCTGATGGAAGAGTATTTGTCCAACAAATATCTTACCTCATAAATTAATTAGCTAATGGTTGAGGTAACATTTCTTCCTACTAAACTGTATCTTGCTTTGGCCACTTATTTTTTGTTTTGGGTTTTATAATTCATATTATCTAGGAATAAGAGGCATGCTTGTTTTAACTGTTATCAGATCTGGTAGGTAAATTACTGCATCTGAAAATGATTTAACATGCAGCAAACTAATCCGTTCTCTTTGTACTGAAATTAAATTATGTACCAGATGACAATGCATATATATATTTGACTGTAGCTGCATTGTATCACATTCTCCTATCATTAGATTACATTTTCATAACATTTTATAAAATGTAATATAAAATATGGGTTAATGGAAATTATTTTGTATGATGAGCAAAGGGTGCTAATTTTGCACAATACAGTGTAAGTGGTGTAAAATGTAGAATGTTTGCCTTTAAAGCTAGAAAAATAGGGAGACGGAGGGAGGGTTCTAGTTCTGCATTAGGCTTGGATAGTTTTAGACCTTGCGGTGCAATTGTAGCATGTCTCACTCCATATCACACGACTCCTTGTTCAGCTCATGTCAGAGTTAATTTATTGCCATTCTTGTCTGTCAGTATTTATTAATGTTGGTTAATCAGGGTAGTGGACTGATCCAAAGGGGAGCCTTTCAAACCACAGACCATGTGTACACCGGGTTTACAGTACAAAAAAGACTTTACATTTCGAGAGAAGAAAATATAGTATTAATAAACAATATGCATGCTTTATATGAAAATGAATGGTGACAAATTTACGTGTCCATAACATGTGTGGTATATGCATGTGATTCAAGGTACCCTAAAAGCAAAATACAAATGTGTTTATATCTATGTGACATGCATACACATGTACAAATTTGGTAAACATAGCATGTTTGTTGTTAAGACAGGGGTAAGACTGAAGGTAAGACACTTTTAGTTTTATACTGAATAGTCAGACTGTTAGAATTGTTCTGTTATACTAAATAGTTAGAATGTTGAGGTTAGAATTGTTGTGTTTTACTGAATAGTTAGTTAGAATGTTAGAATCCTTAGTTTTATACTGAATAGTTAGAATCGTTATGTTATACAGCATACGTGAAACAGAAGCAAGGGGCACTTTTTTGGAGAAACCTTATTAGATTTAATCTAAATATATTGTAATCAGGTATGCTATGCACAAGGAAGGAAATCCCATAAGGTGGGCCTAAACATGAGGAGGCATGTTTAGTGGATGATAGGGAATTTGCTAGCCTGGAGAATAGTACTCATTGATAGACCATGAACACAGCTCCTGTGAGATTTGTCGCAATGGCTAAGGAGAGAGTGAGAGTGCAATCACTGTTACAAGTTTTACAGATAAGACTGAGTAGAAGAAGATCCACACATCATTTTACTGTAAGCCAGTTGGCTGTTTAATCTTTGAAGAATGGTATGATAGTGTTTCTTTTTGGTGACAGGATGGTGAAGCAATAGATTTTCTCGAAGAGGATTTGTTTTCTTTATTTCTTTTTCTTGGAGGCAAACACCTGAAGAGGTAATGCAAAGTCTAATTGTGGGTGAAGTATGTTTTAGCCTATAGCCATCCTACCTTCTGGAGTGAAATATTGAGATATTTTGTGTCATTCATGGTGGGCAGAGTTAATTTTTACCTTTTAGATTGTGATATGGGGAGTCATATTTAAGGCTGTGTTAAGAGAGGCAACAAGATATTTGACTGAGAGGATGCATTCAATGGGTTGTTAATTGTATAATCTTGGACAGAAAAGATTTAGCTGGTTATTTGACTTTTGGTGATTAAAAAGGAACATAATTTTGTTTTATTTTCTTGCATTCAGAGTTAGTTATTTATGTAGCAAACATGGATGTGACCAGATTTTCGCAGAATGTCCAGATATTTGCCTCACATTTTTGGTCTTTTTCTCATAAAATTGTGGTTTCCTGGAAAGACACTGGCAAATCTTTGAGGACTGAGGTCAGAAAATAATGGCAGACATTTGAGTTTTAAACTTCATATTCTTTGAAAAATGCATGCTGATGCAGAAGCTGTTATTCTATCAACTTATTAAGTTTGTAAGAGCAATACTTTAAAAAGTGTCTCTATTTTTGGCCCTTTGTACCTGCATTATTTGCAGCTTTGTCTAGATTTCTTGCTCCAAGAGGTTGAGAGGTATGTGTGTATTTGAGTTTTTGTAGAATTACTTTATAGTTAGGGATGAGCTATAAAGGACAAGATAATTAATATAAAGAGTGAAGCTGGTCTCTTTCAGATTAGAGGGTGGAGTATTTTATAAACATGTTGAAAAGTATAGGGGTTGGTACTGATCCGTGGGGAATACCTGTGATGATTTTCTAAGAGGATAACTAGGAAATATCTGTTAAGCAGCTGGAGAGCCACTGTAAGATGGAGGATCCAACGCCTGACTATACTAGGGAGTTAATTCATTTTGTGTGGTTTACTGGATCAAAGGTATCAGTGAAGTCGGCAAATAGGGCTACAGTATGGTGGCATTTGTTGGTATTGCATTGATTAAAGTGAGAAGAGTAGTTTGTACATATTATATATATTTCCCTTTTAGTGGACCCTCTAAATATGGATGCTGTATGACTTTATACTCCTTCCATAGCAGGATGCTGTGCTTACCACTTATTCAGACTGTCTGGGAGTGGTGGGGGAGTAATCACATTTTCTTTTCCCCTGTTACCTCATGCCAAATGCTTTGTGATCCTAATATGGAATTCCTACACATCTTAGTCACACCTAAATTAAGTCATTTGCCACATTACTTTCAACTATACCTATACATAGATTCATACTAGGCTAACTGCCCTTGTGGGCCATTTTCAACCTAGCCAATTACCCCATGTGAGAATCAAACCCTGCACTTTGTGTTTGTAAGGTAAACACCTTAACCATTATGCCAACATCTCATAGCTGCTCCTCAATATCTCTGATGACAGTGATAAAGTACAGAGGTGTAAGTAAAACTTTCCATAACAGTAAATGTTCGAATGGTGACTTCTGCAGTAGCCTTAGCTTCATGGGTTCTATTCTGCCAACGATATAACAGCCAGCCAGCTTCCAAAGTTGGCTGGCTCCTTTCTCTCATTCAAACTGTTACGCAGCCCAAGCTCAGCTGCGAAAGGCACAGATTTGTGTGTCAAGCCCTTCTGAGCTTTCATGCCAGATAAGAGGTGGAGGCTGAGCCCTTTGTAGACGTAGCTAGTAGTGAACACATACCCATATGCATACTCAAAAAACAAAAAGGGGGAGGAAGGGAGAGAACAGTGACTGCAGCAATGATCAGTCTAACATCTAGTGTTATGGTAAGTTTACTTACACTGCTGTACTGCCTTCATCATATTGATCATTGCTGCAGTAGCTTAGCTATATGGGTAGATTATCTTAGCTTGCTACATTTGGGAGGTGGAAGGGGAAGGGTCCAGAGCCCCAGAGAATGGTCCTAGCAAAACCTGATTTAAGCCTAGGGAAGGAATCAAGCTTGTAATGCCTTGCAAACATATGTATAGAGGACCAAGTTGCTGTTTCTAGAAGACTTCTAGAATCCAGCCCTTTCCAAAAAGCCATAGATGAAGCCACGGTACTGGCAGAATGGTCCTTGACCTTGCCTCAAATAGTTTTGTTGTGGTGAGAATCACAAAAGGTAATAGCCTGAGACAACCATTTGGAACTAGTCTGTTTAGACACAGGTTGTCCCTTCTTCTTACCTTCACCAGAAATTGGATTTATTTATTTAACATTTGTTTACTGGGGAAGTCTGACTACGCCTGTAGCCCCTTTTCAGCGGAGGCCCAGGGAGAAAAGCTCCACAATAAAACCCACAGTATAACAGCACAAAAAAAAATTACAGTAGAACAGCACAAAAACATTTGCAGATAAGAGGAATTATACAGAGCATAAAAAAGCATACTATACAATGGAATTATTCACTAATGTTTGACAAAACGAACAGTAATATACAATTATTAGTTGAATGCTATATTATCTACATCTCTTTTGTTGACGGATCTATATTCATCAATGACATATTTATTTATTTATTTATTGACATTTGTTAACTGGGTTGGTCCAGCTGGGCTTGTGGCCCATTTTCAGTGGAGACCCAAGGAGAAAAGTTCCAGTTACAAACAATTTACAGTGTTTAAGTACAAAAATAAAAATAAAAATGTTACTTATAATTAGTTATTTATACATTAGTGGAGAAAGTTATATACGCATCCAGTGAAGTAAGTGGAAAAAGAGTGACAGGGTGGGCTGAGATGGGGAAATGTCAAGTACGTTCAGCCTGGTGAGGTGCAACAGCATAGCCAGTTTTCATTTAGCTGGATCTTTACTAGGTTCTTGAACTGTGCTGGGTTGGATGTGTTTAGTATATTCTGAGGGACAGAGTTCCATGCTTTTGAGATGTTATTAGAATAAAGAGAGTCAGCAAAGCTGTTGTTGGATTTTGTAACTTTTAATAGTAGTTTGTCACAAGATCTTAGGGCCCTATTGTTGAGATGGATTTGTATTAGGTTGCGTATGGCTGGACATTTGTCAGGAGTGGGTTAGGGTAAGCTGGTTCAAGGATCAGAAGTTATGTAGTTCTAGCCATTTGAGTTGTTTTAGGGAAAGGCAATGATGGGTTCTGTGCAGCAGATTGGCTGCAAATCTGGCAATCTTGTGGTAACATGTTTCAAGTTTGCTTAAGTCTGTTTTCCTGAGGTTTGTGAGTATAGGGGAGGCATCGAATAGGGTGGATACTAGGTGAGTCCTGGTGATTGCTTGTCTGGAAGAGTTGGTTAGGTAAGCCTTAATTCTATAGAGAAAACCTAATTTAATGTGGGACTTTTTAACTGCAAGTGATATATGCCTGTCAAATTTTTAAATTATCATTAATAGTGACACCTAGTAACTTAGTTTCTGAGATTGGTTCAACTAGTGTGTTATTGGATGAGGTGAAGGCAGTTTGTTTTGTGATGGTTGTTGGAGAATAACGTTAGTTTGGTTTTGTTGGGGTTTAGGATGAGCTGATATGTATTTAGGAAAGATTTGATGGCCATGAAAGATCTTTGAATAACTTCATGCAGTTGTGGCAGGCAGGGTGCAGCGCAGATGACAGTGGAGTCATCTGCATATTGTATGGTGGTAGCAAGGTTAGTTGCAGTGTGGAGTTTATCGGTGAGAACAGAAAAGAGTAGTGGGCCAAGTATTTAGCCTTGTGGAATGCATGGGAAGCAGAGAAGAGAAATCACCTTGCCACATGACTGCTTGTTGATGATCTGAAAGGTAATTCTGGAACCATGAGAGGGTATTTGTAGATATGTCAAGGTGTTAAATAAAAATAAATGATAACAACACAGGAGGCTCAGATGCAAAAGTTTACTAGTGTACACCAGGAGGCAAAAAACCATACAAGTACAGAGTTTTGTCTGACATGATGCAGGAAATACACAATTTTATATAGTCTTACATTCAGGCTGTGCCCACCTTACTGATGTGGTTAGTCACAGGGCACCTACATCACTATGGTCTACAATATTCTATTCATAAGAAAAAGCTGATGTTATACATTTTAAAAGTTTTCCCATGGGAATAATACAGCCTTGCAAAGCACCTGGTTCGTTATAATGTCTTTCTGTAAATGTTACTCTTCCAAGGTCTCAGGCTAGCTTGAATACAATAGTCGGTTCACTCTTGTAATATACTTCTTTGTTCTTCTTGCAACTTTTACTTTAGCAGCTGTGTCTTATCTCTGATACATTCACAAGGTCAATTATCTCAGAGGAAGGAATAAGAATATTCAATGCTTTATACATTTAATTTTCCTGACCCAGCAGATAATCATTAGTGAAAAACATAAGCTTGCTGAGCTGGCTACTGCCAGGGTCAGAGTTTAAATACACTGCAGCTCCAAAGCTTCAAGCAATTACATGTAAAATCATTCTTATTGCCATATTGTAAATAGAATAAAATGCATTATATACTATTTGCTTTTAAACTAGCACTTTATACATGTTCAAATACATATTTTTCTAACATTTTCCTCCCTTTTAATACTTTTTATTGTATTCAGAAACATAAACAATGTTATATCGTCTCCTAGCCTTTTCCTTTAAGGACGTTTAACTAGGCAAGTCATTTAGTTTATATTTCGGAACAAGTTTCGTCTGGAATCAATAGTTTCAATTCAATGTCTTGGTACAAAGTTTTAGTTACAGATATATCAACAAAATCTTTGACTAATCTTTTCATACAGGGGATCCCACAACAGACACATGCTCCTAATAGGAGCAGACCAACACAAATAGCAATCAAAATATTCATTAGGATAGAACCCCACCCACCAAACAGACTCTGGAAAAAGTTCGTCAGTGGGTTTGGGCCTGGTTCAGTCATGGCCGATACCTGCTGTATTACCTCTAGGTGATCATTAATTTCGTGTCGATTGTCTGGTATGTACGCACAGCATTCTTCTTTGATAAGCGCACAAGTACCACCTCTCGCCACTAGGGTGAAGTCAAGAGCCATTCGATTTTGTAGCACAACAGTTCTCATTGCATTTAGTTCGTCAGTCACTAGTTCGAGAGCAGAAAAAGTTGCGTTACTCATTACTTTGAGAAGCTTGACAGTTTTCTCAACTCCCAGATCGATTTGACTGCTCCATATGCTGGAAATATCCCAGCCCAGGATATGACACTGTCACTCAAGTCCATATGAGTCAATTTTTCTTTATCTTTCACGGAATGATGGTTCTTCCAACCAGCTTCGATTTTTCCCATTGGATTTACAGGTTTTCCGATAGGATCTTCAGGTTTTCGGCTACATCTCTTACATTTCGTATCTTACCTAGAGGTAATTCTGCAGTATGCCTTATAGCTGGAACCAGATAACCCAAAACAACTGCGGACCAATTCTCAGGTAGCCATTTGTATGCTTTTTCCCACAAATAAAATAAGTTTTCTACTTTGGTACTGATGGGTTAGTTCTGAATGAAACATTTTCTTGTCTATAACAGACAATTGTTTATGCAAGACAGGATTTTCTGCACTTCACTTAATGTTGTTTTCATTAAGCTCAAATATGAATCATAATTTGCTACAAATACTGCTTTTATCTTTAGTTTTAATATAGCATTTATAAGATACAGTTATGTTACAGTTACTCCAACCCACTTGGAGTGTATCATTCTTATAGAAACATACAATTCCTCTGTGTAATAGGCAAATACAATGCAATTTTGTCCTGTGATCTTACAGAACCTGTATCAAAAGCAAATTTTCCCAAGTCTCATTTATCCCCAAGGGGACAGCGGACATCAACAGTCCTCCATATGCTGTTGGTATGGCAGTACAAACCCAGCAATTTGAAATGTTCATAGTCTCTACATATACACGCTTCATAGCTAGGTATGTGTTAAAGTTTGGATGCCAGTCTATAGACAGTTCATCACTTTTCTCCACTTTCACTTGTGTGGTTATATGTAGGAAGAACCACAACAAAAGGAAAGTCATCACAATCATAGTCAATAAATGCATAGTTAGCAAGATGATTAAACAATATCTTCGGGTTGATCTGTATTTTACTCATTTGCTCTTGGCCATCCTGCCTTTGTTGTGTGTCAGTCACAAAATGTTTATCAAGCTGAAAATTTTTTACCGGTTTACAGTGCGTCAGGTGGACCCAGTATGACCTTTCAGCAACTTTGACTGCAGTAGGCGTCGCCAACAGTACCTGGTACGGTCCTTCCCACTTTGGACTCGCCCAATTCTTCCTCTTTGTGACCTTCAACTAAACCCAGGACCCTGGGGTCAGCACTGCTTCCAACGGTCTGGTCTGTCTTTTATCTAAAAAAGAGTTCAACTGCAAAACAGTTTTATTAGTTAACAGTTTCCTCATATAACTAGCTAATGAGTTGTCAGCCTCTAATTCTGCAGGCATGAGAGCTTTTTACTGTGGCACATAATATGCCCTTCCAAATATCACTTCAAAGGGGGTCAAACCCTTTACATTTGGAACTGTTCTCATGCTCAGCAGTGCCAAAGGCAAACAGCAAATCCAATTCTTCTGTGTATCATCTACTAACTTCCTCAATTTGTTTTTTAAAATTCCATTGTATCTTTCCACCAGTCCTGCAGACTGTGGGTGGTAAGCACAATGATTTTTCAAGGAGATCCCAAAGAATCTCCCAAGTTGGTGAATCGTCTGATTCACAAAATGTGTCCCATTGTCACTATAGATTCTTTCGGTATGCCAAATCTAGGAATTATTTCTTTTATTAGGGCCTTTGCCACTGTTGCTGCATCCGGATTTTTAGTTGGAAAAGCTTCTACCCATTTGGAAA
Source organism: Protopterus annectens (assembly GCF_019279795.1). Taxonomy (NCBI): domain Eukaryota; kingdom Metazoa; phylum Chordata; order Ceratodontiformes; family Protopteridae; genus Protopterus; species Protopterus annectens. The sequence continues at coordinate 311,800,976 of NC_056731.1, forward strand.
ACATGTCTATAATTACTAAACAGTATTTTTTCACATTTGTTCAGTTCTATGAAATCCATACAGATAGTATGGAACGGATATGGTGGTATAGGAAAACTCCCTTGCTTGGGTTTGAATGCTCCTTGTGCATGATGTTTATTACAGACATGGCATGCTGCACAAAATTTTTGTGTGAAGTTTATGAATCCATATGTTTGGAATATTCGATTTACTAACTGTACCATCCCCCCTGTTGAGACATGGCACTGCCCATGGCTCAACAAAGCTGCATATCTAAATAAATTAGACGGCAATATTGTTTTCTCTTTGGAGATATACAGTCCATTTTTGAGGATTGCACCTCGTTTCTCCCATTTTTGTTTCTCAGCTTTTGTAGTTAATGTCTGCATTGTTTTTAACATTTTTAAATCTAAAATCTCAGAGGGTTGTAATTTCTCGGTTAAAAGTAAAATTTTTGAGTCTGAGGCTGCTTGCTTTGCAGCTGCATCAGCTTTTGCATTTCCTTTTGAAATTGCATCCTGTTGTTTTGTATGAGTTAAACATTTACAAATAGCTACTTTAGTAGGTAACTGAATGGAATCTAACAAGTTCAAAATAAGTTGCGCATGATTAATCGGTTTGCCAGTAGATGTTATCATTCCCTATTTTTCCATTGCTGTGCGAAAACATGCACTGTAGAGAAAGCATACTGACTGTCAGTATATATGTTCACACATTTATCTTTCGCTAGAGTACAAGCCCGTGTTAAGGCTATCAGTTCTGCTGCTTGAGCATACAGGTTATGCTGTAAGGGTTGGGCTTCTAAAATCTCTGTATCTGTGACTACTGCATACCCTACTAGATTTTTCCCTGTAGGACCCTTTCTGCATGAACCGTCCACATAAAATGTCACCTCGGCATTATCCAAGGGCATATCAGTAAGGTCTTGTCTGGGCAAAGTTATTTGCTCAATTTTCTGCAGGCAACTGTGTGGTGTGCCATCCACAGGAGTTGGAAGTAACGTTGATGGATTTAATGTTGTACAACGTTCAATTACCATATGAGGTTGGCTCAGCAGTATGGTCATACATGAAAGATGTCTAGCAGGAGATAGATATGCTATTTTCTCTTGCAGTAAAATTATCGCGACTGCATGAGGCACTCTCAATGTGAGAGGGTGGAACAACACCACTGAGGCCGAAGCCTGTACTGCCATTGCAGCTGCGACTACTGCTTGCACACAGTGAGGCAATGATCGTGCCACTGGATCTAACTGTGATGAATAGTAAGCTATGGAGCGTTGCTTATCCCCATGCTGTTGCGTCAAAACTGACGTCATGTATCCCTGCTTACAATCTACGGTCTGAAAAAATTTTTTGTGGTAATTTGGAAGTCCTAAAACTAGTGATGAAGCTATCAATTGTTTTAGTCTGCAGAAAGCTGCTTCTGCTTCAGGTGTCCATTGTAATACATCTTGTGCTGCCATTGGTGTTTTATATATTAAATCAGCCAGTGGAGCAGATTCTAAAGCATAGTTTGATATTCAGCTTCGACAAAAATTAGTCGTTCCCAAGAAGGACATCATTTCCTTCTTGGTTGCTGGTTTGGGTGCCTGTAAAATCGCTGTTTTTCTGTCTTCGTCTAATATTCTACCTTCATTGCATATCCTAGGTATCTAACCTGTTTTCTCCAAAGTTGTAACTTATTTTTGTTTACTTTGTGTCCTTGTGCTGCTAAAAATTTCAATAATGCTATCGTATCTTCCCTGCATTGATGCTGGGTAGGGGCTGCTAGTAAGATGTCATCTACATAAAGTAGAATCTGACTACCTCCTGGTGGAGTAAACCCTGCCAGGTTGCTAGCCATTTCTTGTGCAAATATCGTTGGACTTTCACAATATCCCTGCGGTAGCCGAGTATAGGTATATCTTTTACCCTGAAATGTAAATGCAAACCAATACTGGCTATCAGGATGTATAGGTATTGAAAAGAAAGCATTGCTTATATCTACCACAGTAAAATATTTTTGTTGTGGTTTTAAATCATTCAACAAAGTGTGTGGGTCTGGCACCGTAGGTGCTCTGGGTATTATTGCATTGTTTACAGCTTGTAAATCCTGTACCATCCGCCATTTCCCGTTTGCTTTTTTAACAGGAAATAGAGGGGTGTTACATGGTGAATCAAGAGATTCTACCAGTACTCCTTCCTTGAGTAATGCTGCTATTATAGGCTTGATTCCTTGCTCTGCATCTTTTCTCAAGGGTATTGTCTTTTGTGGTCTAAATGCTGATTTTGGTGTAATAGTTACTGGTCCTGCTGTTTGAATAAGTCCTACATCTGATTTACCTGTTGACCAAAGAATATCTGGTATATCACACAAGGCTTTTTCTTCTTCTTCTAATAAGAATGCTAATCAGCTGTCTTCACTAGTTTGTAAGTGTACAGCTGGATGTGTTTGTGTTAGCCAATTCAATTTCTGTTTTTGTATTCCCTGTTCTGATAATTCTAAATCAGTTTGTTTTTCCCATCTTGTTACTTTTTCTCCTAAGTCTGCCCATCTCACATCCTTATTCTTTGTCAAGCTGACATGTGGTAGTCTATTAGATTTGTACAGTGTCATGAATTCCTGAGGTAGTGAACAGCTTACCACACTGTTTCCCTCAGTATCCCAATACAAGGTTCGTAATACTAATCTGTTAGCAGGATTTTTGAACAATTCTTGCTCATATTCTTTATCAGGTCCTGGCATGCTACAGTAGTATAGAGTACAATGTAACAAATGCTGTTGGTCAGTGTCAAGGGAGGCCTTACTGATGGCTACATTCATCAGTTCTCGGTTACTGCCCCTGGACCAGTCGTAACTAGGTCCTGGCTGTACCAGTAAAAGGTTTCACCCTCCGTCGCACCACAAAAGTATCCATTTGTCTTTGTGCTTCCATACCCTGCATAGTGGAACTACCGCTATGCCAAATATCTGCATAAGATCTCTTCCCAGTAAGTTTACTGGACATTTTGCAGAAACTACAATTTTACTTTTCTGAGTCATGCCTGAAACAGGGTCAGTTATTGCTATATCATGGGAGAGTGGCTCCTATATAGCTGTCCATTTGCTGCTTTCACTAATATATAGTCAGGTGATTCAGAATATTCTGGTAACTTTGAAGGGTGTATCAAAGTTCGTGACGCTCCTGAGTCACACAAGAATTTCACTTCCCTTCCTTCCACCAGAAGTGTAACTTCCGGTTTTGTGTCTGCCAAATAGAGCTCCAAGCTCAGTAATGCCAAATCTAAAATTTCACTTTCTTCATCCTCTACATCTGCTTGCACTTCCTCTGTTCCTTCCACTACATTTACGTTTGCCCTTTGTTTGTTTTCCTTCCCTGATGATTTTGATTTTCATCACTATCATATAGTCAGTCCTCATCACCTTTATTTTCTGTAGTCACCTTTTATTTAGCCTGCAATCCCTTGCTAAATGTCCTTTCTTGCCGCACTTAAAGCACTCACCTTTCTTTTTTTCTCTTCAAAATCTTCTGACCTTTTGTCAGATTGTCTATTTCCTGGGTATTTTTCTTACCCTTTTACCTGACTGTACTACAAAGACCTCTGCTCCGTCTTCAGCTGTGAAGACCTGTGTCTTCTTTTCTTTTACTATTAAAGTGTCTTTCAGCATGTCTGGCATATTCAAGCAAGGCTTGTAGCCTACTTGTTCGATGATCTATCATATGCTTTGTAATAAAGCTACTGATAGGTGCAATGCAACCTTTTAAAAACGCATTTTCAGTTGCTGTTCATATGAGGTATCATGTGTCTGATTTTCAGGAATAGCCATACCACTATGGTTATTGAAACATTCCAATAATCTACCATAGTACCCATCTACAGTTTCATTCTCTTGCTGTATGCATTGATTAATGCAAGTCCAATCTGCTCTAGGTTTCCATTTTTCAGAAATTCGGTCTGTAAGACCTTTGACTCTGTTGTCTAATTCTGCGTCACTATGTGGGAGTGGTTTAAGCTCTGCATTACGAGGATTCCAGGTGCCACAAATCATGTGCCAGTCTGGACCCACAATCTGTCTAACTACCTTTTCTACTTTTTCCCCATTCAAGTGGTAACTTAGTCTCATACCTTGTAAATCTTGTAAAAATTTTGTGTAATTAACTTTTGGATGAGGGATTCCCTCTGTAGCTTTCGAATATCTTCCGTGTCCATGGTCTATATACTAGAAGAGTTGGGTCCTGCCCTTCCTGTCCTGCCTGAGGATTTGGTACCTCGATCAGTGGACAGATTTTTTCCTCACTCTCTTCTAGTGTGCTTCTCCCTATTTGATATAAGTCTGTGTCCCCAAGTGTTTTACGTGTCCGGGACCTAGCTTCAATAGGATCTCTAACAGATGGTTTTAGTACTCTTGTAACTTCAGGATAACGTGGAGGTGGACCAGCTTGTCCTCCTGCTTCATATCCTGAAAAAGGCATTGGAGGGGGCAGAGGGGGAGGGGCCATCGCTATTACTGTATTATTATCCTCTTTGTCTAAAAATAATGTTTTTGCATTTTTAGTTTTCTGTTCCCTTCGGTTTACTTTCTCAATCCACCTATGTGCTTGAGGAATGCCTAATCGCTGTTGTTTTTTTGCCTGACCTTCTGCGTCAGATTTAAGCTGTTTTAAAAGTTTAACTAATGAAATCTTGTTTAATTTACCATCAAATCCGTATTTATTAACCCATTTTGTATAATACCTTACATTATCAGTCCGTTGTAATTGCATATATTTTGGCCATCAGTTAGGCGGATCTCGTGATTTTTAGTGCACTGATTTCCCATTCTAAAAAAATGTTACGTAACCCTTTTCACCACGTGGTATTTCAGTTCCTTACACAGTTTATCTAGAATAACTGCCTACCTTATTCTGTTTTCCTGATCTCTGACAAAATATACAGTAATTTCCTTTTGTCCCTGATCTGTATAACAAATCTCTGACAATGAAATTTACTGTAACCTAGTCCCTGATCTAAAACAGAAAAAAGGCAAATATTTTCCTACCTGAGCCTCCTGGGTCGACCAGTTCGAGACCGCTCTTCGGCCGCAGATCAGAAAGTGGCCAGCCTCTCAAAACGACAATTCAGTCGGAGGTCTTTGTGTTTCAAGAAGAACCGTAGCTTCTCCTGCGCAGTATTCAACCACCGGTACACTCTGATCTGCAGCTTACCAAGGGAATTCCGGTCCGAAGGACCAAACTGTTAAATAAAAATAAATGATAACAACACAGAAGGCTCAGATGCAAAAGTTTACTAGTGTACACCAGGAGGCAAAAAACCATACAAGTACAGAGTTTTGTCTGACATGATGCAGGAAATACACAATTTTATATAGTCTTACATTCAGGCTGTGCCCACCTTACTGATGTGGTTAGTCACAGGGCACCTACATCACTATGGTCTACAATATTCTATTCATAAGAAAAAGCTGATGTTATACATTTTAAAAGTTTTCCCATGGGAATAATACAGCCTTGCAAAGCACCTGGTTCGTTATAATGTCTTTCTGTAAATGTTACTCTTCCAAGGTCTCAGGCTAGCTTGAATACAATAGTCGGTTCACTCTTGTAATATACTTCTTTGTTCTTCTTGCAACTTTTACTTTAGCAGCTGTGTCTTATCTCTGATACATTCACAAGGTCAATTATCTCAGAGGAAGGAATAAGAATATTCAATGCTTTATACATTTAATTTTCCTGACCCAGCAGATAATCATTAGTGAAAAACATAAGCTTGCTGAGCTGGCTACTGCCAGGGTCAGAGTTTAAATACACTGCAGCTCCAAAGCTTCAAGCAATTACATGTAAAATCATTCTTATTGCCATATTGTAAATAGAATAAAATGCATTATATACTATTTGCTTTTAAACTAGCACTTTATACATGTTCAAATACATATTTTTCTAACACAAGGGATGCCAGTTCTTCCATAAGTTGATTGTGGGATACTGTGTCATATTCCTTTGACATGTCTAGAAATATCAAGGTGACCATTTGGCTGTTGTTTTTTAGTTGGTTTACAGTATTGGCAAAGTTAAGCATGGCAGTGGTGTTACTATGGCCTGGCCGAAATCCGTGTTCTGAGTTGGCAAGGAGCTTATTAGCTAGTAGATATCACATTAGTTGTGAGTCAATGCATTTTTCTAAAATTTTTGAAAGAGGGGAGAGTATGGATATTGGTCTATAGTTAGAGAGTTCTAGTGAGGGCCCCCCTTTATGGAGAGGAATTATGTAGGAGGTTTTCCAAATTTTAGGTATGTACTGCTCAGAGATGGATCTATTAATCAGAATTGATACTGGATAACAGATGACGTCAGATGCTAGTTTTAGGTATTCATTTGGTAGTTTGTTGCAGCAAGAGTTGTAGGTCTTAGCTTACTCAATAATTTCTTTATTTTACTTATTTGGATGGGTTGGAGGAAGAGAGCGGTAAAGGAGTCATTGACTACAGGAGGAGTGATTTGTTGTGAACTATTTTTGTTTTTTTATGAGTGACAGTATGGAATTTATGAAAAAGGAGTTAAACTGGGATGCTATTCTTTTGTCTGAGTTACTTGTATGTGGTGATGGGGTGGAAGTACAGCCTGGTTGTATAAGTTGTTTGAAAGTACCCCAGAATTTGTGAGGGTTATTTTGATGTTTGTGCTGCATGTTTGCTTAGTACTGCTTTTTATCGGTTTTGATTTGTTTTTTGCTAATATTTCTAAAGTGACAGTAGCTATCAAGGGAGGCTTTGGTTTTGTTGGCCTGATGTTGGAACCAGAGTTTGTTTCTTTGTTTTAATAGTTGTTTGGATTCCTTTGTGAGCCATGGACAGTATTTTGTTTTAGATCTAATATGTCTTACAGGGGCCAGGGTGTTTAGTATATCTAGAAATTTGCTATTGAAGTAGTTGACAGCTGCATCTAATGGGAGGTATTTTAATGGGGACCAATTGCAATTTTGGAGCAGTTGTTTAAAAGTATCCTTGGAGAAATTCTTTGTATTACATACCTGTTTGTATGATGTAGTTTTTGTGTGTGAGCTGCAGTGCCTTAGGAAGTAGGTTAGAAGGTAGTCACTTAGACTGTCAGGTAGATAACCTGAGTGACAGATACGTGAGGGTTTATTTGTCAGGGTCCAGTTCAGAACTGTGGTATGAAAACATACATCTCATGGTAAGAATTTCTGATTTCTCATCCGTCTGTAATATATCCCAATTGGCAAAACACTGGGGTCCTATTTTAGTCACCATAAACACAAGGCAAATTCATTGACTTATCAAACTACACTGACTGTTAGTAAAGTGATAGGGTGTTACCCTTGTGACCACTGTTCATTTTGCAGGTATGTTTTAAAATCCAAACAATTTTCCAGTAAAAACACTCCGCTAGTATATGATTTAAAAATTTTCAGAAATTGCAACTCAGATTGGGTTATCTATCTGGCTACTTGCTCTTGTGTGGCATTTTATATTGGACAAACATCACATAATTTAAGAATCCGACTATCTGAACATTTAAGTGATATTAGGAACAAAAGACCATCTAATGCCTTATTCAAATATTTACTCAAACACCCTACAGCTGCATTTAAATTTATCATTATTGATAAAATCCAAGGAGATAAAATAAATAAGGCAGAAATGCACAATTTACTTAACAGAAAAGAAAAAAGTTGGATCATTAAACTAGGTGGATTATTTAGCCCTGGTTTAAATGAACATTTGTGAAAGAACCAATCAGATTGTTTTTGTGCGTATTTATATTTTGCATTTATCATGGTATATGTATTGTTCCCACTGAGGAAGGCAGGTTGCTGCCAAAATCGGTTTGGGTCTTATATTCATGCCTTTTTTCAGTATCATGATGGTGCTCTGCTATCCTTGAATAAAAGGATATTCCACACTTGAGTGCTGGCCTTTCTTCATTTTGAGATTTATTGTTTTGGCCGTTGCACCTGCCATACTTGAGGATCTGTTTTAGGACTTAGGGTATATGTCACCACATAAGTGAAGGTTTGATTTTTTGTGAAATGATGGACAGAAGTATTTAGTAGATGTTAGGGGGTGTTTCGGTGATATACATGGGGAAGTAGGAGAATGTAAATATCTATATGAGAGTAGGTCAATTGTGGTGGAGTTAGATTTGGGGTGCTATGTTGAATTAGGTAGGTGTAGTTAGAGGAACATTTGTGAATAGGTAGGTGGGAGATTTTAAGTAGATAATGGAAAGGTTGCGAGGAGTGGTGAGAGTGAGGGCAGTGATTAATAGTGGAAGGAGTATTATGTGAATGAGTAGCATGTCTGAAATTAGAGTTTGGTGTAGGGAGTGGTTGTTAGTGAAAATAGAGAGAGGAGAGAAGAGTATGAATGAAACTGTGTGAGAAGTTGTAGGAGGGGCAGTAGGTTGGTGGGATTATACACTGGTATGATGTAATGACGATGAGGTTGATTATGAGTGGGTGGCAGTATGTGGTGGGTGTGGTTAGGATAGTATAACTGTAAATGATGTGGGGATGGGTGGGAATGTGGGTAGGGTAGGGGAGCGGAGAGAGCCCAAGTGTAGAGAGGGTAAACGGAACAGGGCTACACCTAGCTCGGAACAGGTAACGAGAGAAAAAAAAAAACAATCAGTTAAGAGAGAGACCAGAAGAGGTTAGATTAAGAGAATATTTCCTATGTTAACCCAAAGCCAGAAAACTTTTGTTTATTTGCAGAAAATTCTGTTGGTCAGGTGCTTGCTGTCCAGATAGGACTATAGGGGCTTATAGTGGGGCAGGTAAGATACCATAGGGAAAGTGATTTTAAATTAGCAGGTACTGTATCACAAGAGATAAGAGAGGAACTGGTAGAGAACTATGGAGGAAGAAAGATACAACTATCAGAGTACTAAAAGGAGGAGGTAGAGCTATATGGCAGTAATGATAGAAGGAGGGAGGGGGCAGGTTCTGGTGGTATGTTAAGGCCAAGGTACTAAAGCAGTTTAGGAGACACACTTGAGTTTGGTTTATTCTGTTTTATGCTTAAATTTGCTTGGATGTACTTTGCTATTTTTAGGTGGTATGGGGGTCTTGAAGGATTTCAGCTGGTTGGGTTCTGTATTAAGGCTTGTCTTGGCACTCAAGTCTGGAGAGAAATTTTATTGGAATGTTGGCCAGAAGATGATTGTGTATTCCTCTACAATGAAAAGTAAAAGAAGGTGGGTTAATAAGGGTAGAATGAGAGAAATAAAGTACTGAGTACAGGTAGAATGACAATAAGGAGGGTAGATGTCAAGGCTGGATAATGGAAATGCATGTGCTATAGAATTTTGGGAGCGAGGAGAAGTAAGGATAAGTAAGAGCAAGTGATTAGTGTAGAGGCAGTAGCATTAGGAGAAGTAAGATCGAGAGATACAGTGCAAGCACAATAGCGTTAGTAATTTAACAGTGTAATAGCTACACATTTGGGAGCAAAAATTTAGTCATGCATTGTTAGGATGTTGCTATGTCCAGATAATATTATTTCTTAATAATATTAACCAAAACTATTTAGAAGGTAAAACAAAACTCAGTAAGCTATTATAGCTATTACCATCTAACACAAATGGCACTCTGTGAGGATCTATGTGAAGGAAGCAATATATTTTCAGCTTTATCTCTCAAAAACAATCTAACAGTGTAGTTTAGTGATAAACATTAGTAGAGATATACAATTCAGGTACCTTCAGACATCTGAAAAAACAGTGTAGCAGGCACTGCAGTTAAACACATGCATAGCATTAAAAATGAAACAATGTGGCAAGCAATGTGAGTATACAATATTCATAGAAAGAGTCTACAAATAAGCTAGTAATGGTAGTCAGAATTACAGAATTAATATTTTGGTTTTCAGTGGCCCCATGTGGTTCAGAATCTACAACATGCTATCGTGTTCTGATGGACACCATCCATCATAAGGCAAAACGAATGCAATGTAAGCATTTTTCAGTTTATATTTTACTTGATTTATTTTGTTGTACTGTATTCTTTTCAGGAGAGATGCCTAGCTGACCATTAGACAGCTCTTGAAAGGAAATATGGTTGCAGATGTAGAGAGCAGTCAGCACACCATTCAATGGCATCTTCAAATCAGCGGTCACCAAAACGCATGCCAACAGTACACCAGAAAGATTGCAGATCTGAGTGAGCCAGCAGACAAGGTTAATGGTTGGTGAAAAACCCGGGAGGACAATAGTGGTGTATGGGAACGTCTCCAAAAACAGTGGAGATTCCACACTGCTAGCCACCCAGTCTCAAGCAAAATAATTCAGTAAAACAAGCAGCAGCTTGTAATTGCCTAGCAAACAAGTTATTTGGCCATTACAGTCAAACACAAATGGCACTCTGTGAGTCTAAGCAAGGGCATCTAGGTGTAAGCACCCAACAGTCCACTCATATAATGTCAGGGATGCCACCAGATATAGGACAAACAAACAGTCAGGTCTGGAAGAATTGACCAGGCACCGAACATGAAGTAAACATATCAAGACTGCCCAAACATGCCTAATGCAATAAATGATAAGTTTATACAGCAGAAGAATTAATCATTAACAAAAACACTAATGTAAAAATAGAGGCATTCAGGCAAAGGGCTTATGATAGGTATGCTCGGCCAAGGTAAAACAACCGCGTAAGTTTACATTATTATTATCTTCCTTATACGCAGGTTCAGCTGTGCACATTAATGCAAAATAGATGTTACAGACAAATGCCACAGTAATAAAATATTTTAGGCTGAACAGTACCGCACATGCAGAGAGATTCCTTGTATAGCGAGTGTTGGCAAGTCATTACCACCAGAACTGCTAGGTAAGGAACAGGAGAGAAGAAGAAGGGTGCCAAGCAAAGATTAGAAATTTAAATGGTGCATGGCATCATGGGAGATGGGGGCATAGAGGATTTCAGGAAGGAAAAAAATGTATAGGATTATGCTTCAGAGAATCAGGCAGGGATACACCGAGCTCAGAACAGGTAAGGAGAAAAAAAATCAGTTAAGAGAGAGAGAGAGAGACTAGAAAAGGTTAGATTAAGAGAGGATTTCCTAAGTTAAACCAAAGCTAGAAAACATTTGTTTATTTGCAGAAAATTCTGTTGGTTGGGTGCTTGCTGTCCAGCTAGGACTATAGGAGCTTATAGTGGGGCAGATAGGACACCATAGGGGAAAGTGATTTTAAATTACCAGGTACTGTATCACAAGAGACAAGAGAGGAACTGGTGGAGCATTATGGAGGAAAAAAGATACAACTATTAGAGTATTAAAAGAAGGAGACAGAGCTATATGGCAGTAATGATAGAAGGAGGGAGGGGGTAAGTTCTGGTGGTAAGTTAAGGCCAGGATACTAAAGCATTTTATGAGATGCACTTGAGTTTGTTTTATTTTGTTTTATGCTTAAATTTGCTTGGACATACTTTGCTTCTTTTAGGTGGTGTGAGGGGGTCTTGAAGGGCTGGTTGGGTTCTGTATTAAGGCTTGTCTTGGCACTCAAGTCTGGAGATTTTATTGGAATGTTGACCATAAGATGGTTGTGTATTCCTTTTGCTTCTATTAAGTGGTGTGTGTGGGGGGGAGTCTTGAAGGGCTTCCGTTGGACAGGTTCTGTATGAAGGCTTGTCTTGACACTCACGTCTGGAGAGAAAATGTATTGGAACGTTGTCCAGAAGACGGCTGAGTATTCCTTTTACATGCAGAGAGATTCCTTGTATAGCGAGAGTTGGCAAATCATTACCACCAGAATGGAGAGGTCAGGATGTAGTAAGGGACAGGAGAGAAATGAACAACAGTCCAAATATTTGAAAGCTTTTGTTCTGTTAAGATAGTACCTGAGTTGTCTGTGGATATCCAAAGTATGGAGTATCCTTTCTCCTTCATTTTTAGGTTTAGAAAAAAAAAACAGGAAAATGGATTATTGTTTGGCTTAAAGTAAATTTGGATACTACTTTAGGCATGAAAATATTAGTTCTCAAAGAAACCTTGTCTCTGTGAAAAATAAGGTAGGACTGACTCACCATAAGAGCTTGCAAATCAGACACTCTTCTTACAGAGGTCAGAGCAGTCAGTAAAACCGTTTTCCATGTTAAGAACCTCAAGTCAGCCAGGTTAGCTGGTTCAAATGGAGCAAGCATTAGCTTCTCTAAAACAAAATTAAGATCCTAAGAAGGAGCCATCTGTTTTCTCAGAGGCCTCTTACGCAAAACCCCTTTTAAAACATTTTGTCATGAGACTGCATTGAAAGAGTAGGATCCATGGGCAGACATGTTTAAATGGCAGATAAATGAACATTGAGGGAGGAGTATGAAAGGCCAAAGGATAGTAACTCACAGAAAATATTGTAAATCCAGTGAAACACTAGCCCTGAATGGGTGTTGGTTATGTTGCTGGCACCACCTATAATTTTTTTCCATTTGCTAATATATGATTTTCTAGTAGCAGGCTTTCCTGCCTCCATTATTACCTGCTGCATGTCCTCATTAAACAGGTGTCTAAAGGTAAGTAAGACCCTATCATCCAGGCAGGCAGCTGAAGCTGATTGGGGTCAGGGTATATCAAACACCTCTGTTCCTGTATGAGTAGATCCAGTCTATGAGGAATTTGCGGTAATTGCCCCTAGCCATTTCCAAAATAAGGGAGAACCACTGTTGCCTGGTCCAGAAGGGAGTCACCACAATGATCTTGGAGATTCCTTCTGAATCTTCAGAAGTACCCTGGATATCAGTGTAAAGGGTGGAAGAGCATACAGGATCATTCCTGTCCAAGGAAAAGAAAAGACATCAGTCTTCCAGGCCTCCTTGCATGGAGTTTTGGAGCAGAATTTTGCTAGCTGATTGTTCAGAGAGGAGGAGAAGAGGTGCACTTGAGGATCTCCCCACAGATAGAGAAAATCATGGAAGAACCCCTAATCTAGTTTGCATTCACAAGAGTCTGCCTGTCCTTTCAACTTGTCTGCTGCACAGTTTTGCTCTGACAGAAGGTAGGATGCCTGTAGAGTGAGATGGTGCTGTGATGCTATATTCCAAGCTAACATAACTAGTCTGCAAAGGTGATACAGCCTGGTTTCCCCTTGCTTGCTGGGAATAAAAACCTTTCCCAGTCTGGTAATACAAATATTCTTGAATAAAAATCTTTCCCAGCCTGGTAATACAAAAAAAAAAAAAAATTCCCAATCTGGGAAAGAAAAACTGTCTCTATCACTTCCTGAGACAACATGTTTTGAAGAATGGGTTAAATAGAGGAGTCTAATCTGGTGAATGAGGAATTACTCCCCGGAAAGGAGGTATTTCCTCCCACTGCCATCTGCTACCTTGATGAATGATCTTCAGAACACATTTGTCTGAAACAATCTGTTGCCAGATAGAAATGGTGAGTCAGACTTTCTGTAAGAGAATAGGAACTGCCAGGGTGGGGGAGGGTTTAGAGTGGGAGTGCTGGGCAAGTTCCTTTAAGTAGTCATTCTGACTTGTTGGACTGTTCTTGGTTTTAAGGGGTTCCTTTATCCTTTTTAGCATTTATCCTTAAATATGTTTACCAGCATTTTGCTGACTGTTTATTTTGTTTCTTGCCAAAATTGGGAGAAGGGTTAGAGAATCCTTTAGAAAATATGGAAAAGGAGGACTGAAAAATATCTTAGAGATTCCCTGTATCAGCATACCCCTGTCATCACACTTTTTGATAACCTCTGCATTAGAGGGACAAAAAACTAAATCTTTGTCCAAAGGAGAATTTGAAATGTCATTTTTCACAGCCTCTGGGAGGTACTGGGAATGCAGCTAGGCAAACCTCCTCAAAACAGTATCAGTAGCCGCAGCCCTAGAAGAAGTAACTACAGAGTCATACACACACTTTAAACAATGAGTAGTGACTTGTTAAATGGATGAAATCAAACAATTTAAAGTATATTTTCCCTCACAAGAAGAAACTGCAGGCAAAACATTCCTAATACTTTCACAAATCAAAGTTGCAGAAGCATACACTTCTCCCCTACTTATCCATTATTTTCTCATTCTTGTCAGAAAGTGTAGGATTGGAATTTACAAAATGTTTAGCAGCAGCAGGATTCACTAAAGCTAAAGCCACAGCTGCTGGCTCAGGTTTTGAAAGAGTGTATGAAAACTCAAAAGACCAAGGAACTTTATTCATTCTATCTGCCTTTTTAGGGGTAGCAGGCTGACATGGGACAATGGGTGAAAGTTCTGGAAACTCCATCTGTAACAGCTCATAGTATTTTATGGAGGACTGAGAAACCTGAGAGTTCTCTCACTGAAAACACTGGCACATTCTAGAAACAGTCTCAGAGAAAGTGAAATTCCGACAGAGAGAGAGAATCAGATACTATGCTCTCCTCTGAGTCTGAATCAGAAACCTGAGGAGAAAACCCTGCATCTGTTCCTTCATCTTCCAGTCCAGATTCAGAATCCTGAATCTCTTTAGGAAAAGGGGCATCCCTCTTTCTTTTACCAGAAATCACCTTGTAAGAAGGATCGATGGCCTACAATAGATACAGTCAGATGTAATAAACTACTCCTGTCTACAAGAATTTGAGGAAGAGTAGATACATATTTATAAAACCACAAAACCAAAATATACTGGAACCACAATGGCAAAAAAAAGCAATGATTTCTTTGTTCTTAAATTCACAATACATTATTCATTTTACGATTGACAGCAAACATCACCATAAAATTTCTTAGCGCCTCGGCTGAAATCAGCCTTTACAGAGCTTTGTAAAGGCTGATTTCGGCCGAGGTGCTAAGAGATTTTTATGGTGATGTTTGCTGACAATCGTAGAATAAATAACGTATTGTGAATTTAAGAACAAAGAAATCATTGTTTTTTGCCATTGTGATTCCAGAAGATACATATTTAGTTTGCTATTTCTTTTTGACAGTAAAAACAAAACGAAAATTCCACCAAAGCTAGAACTTAGATTGAGTGATCTCCCAAACCTTGTGTGTCAGAGGCCCATGGGATATATGCAAATGAGCCTTATGAACATCAGGTGTTTCAGCTAATTGGATAATTTGCATATATCCCATGTGCATCTCATACAAGAGGTTTGGCAGGTCACTGAGTGGACGTTCTAGCTTTGCTGGAGTTTTCATTTTGTTTTTACTGATTGGTTTTTCAGTGACCTTCTCACTCGTTGTTTTAGTTTGTTGTTTGGAATATTTTTGCAGTGACCCGAATGATAATGGACATCAGCTGGGTATAACAGCCCTGTGTTTCTAGGGATTAGTCAAACATTCTGCTTGTGCAGGAGTGATGAGGTAATAACAAGGCTGAAATATGTATAGCTGTAGCTGGTGTGGTTTGGCTTTATTGGTCTGGAATTGTCCATTAAAATGATAGAACAAGTCATGGACATTCATAATTGCCAATTAGTTGAAACACCTGATGTTCACAAGGCTCATTTGCATATATCCTATCTGTCTCTGATACAAGAGGTTTGGGAGGTCACTCAGTGGAAGTTCTAGCCTTGCTGGAGTTTTCATTTAGTTTTTACTGATTGGTTTTTCAGTTAATTTCTTTTTGACAGAAAAAAAATGGGGCTAGCAGTATTGTTAATGGCAGAAGCAGCACCCCCATGGATGAGCACAACATTCTGACTATCCTTCCTGTTCTCTGTCCCAGGACAATAAGAGTGGCTTTCCCTTGCCCTTTGAGGGGACCCCAACAGCCAAAGAGGACATGGCTAACACCTAATCCATTGTGGCTGTAGGTGCTACACCAGATGGATCAGGGTAAAAGATGAGTGGTCTGAGGAATCAGCTCTGGCCACAGCAGGGTCACCCACATGTGGCTGCTGCAAATTGTTAGCCTGCTGTGGTGGCAAATGCTCTTTGCTTAACTTTTTCTTTTTGTGACTACAGGAACGATCAACCATGGCACCAGTAGTTTGTTCCATGGTCAGGCCAAAAATGGTGCCTCCTTCTCAGGTAAAACAAGCAGAATTAGTCAGTAAAACTTTAAAGTTGTTTAAAGGACTTTTCCCCAAAAATCACAGTAAAATGCTATTTAATACACTTTGCCAGCCCCAAAAACTAAACGAATTGAGTTATTTCTTATTTATTTATTTATTTATTTATTTATTTATTGTCATTTGTTTACTGAGAAAGTCCAACTGGGTCACAAGAGTCCATTTTTAGCAAAGGCCCAGGGAGAAAAGCTCCAGTTAACAGAGAAAAGAATACAAATATTCAAACACATTACACAAGAAACAGCTGAAATTTATACATTTCAAAAATAATCAACAGTATTGTAAGGCATAGAGATATAACACAAATATTTGACAAAGAGAACAATGAGAAAAAGCAAAATGAAATACTATATACACTTCTGGGGAGCGTCCTTTTGGCAATTGACAGTAGCAATAAGTAAAAAAATCATGTGTTTAACTGTAGCAATAAAGGGGGGGGGCAGAGGGATTAGGATAAATTAGGATAAATGTAGAAGAGGTTCACAGGTTCATAGGTGTTTACTAGGCTAATGACCTCAAGGGCCTTTTTAAGCCTAGTCATGCATCCAAAATCTCTGACAAGTTCTGGTACCCTTGATAAATATCAGGGACTTGGGAGATGAAACATTTACAAGTAGCAGCCTTGGAGATGAACCATTTATAGGTTCTGTGTCCATTAGAGACACGGTAGATGCCAAACCAGGGATGAATGTCCTGTTCCCCATCCAATTGTTCAAGTTACCATTGAATTGAGTTAAGGAGAAACTTTGCTTCACATGGATGGGGAGCCTATTACAGACACAGTGTAGTCTCTGGGATATACCTTTCTCTCCAGCAGGTCCTATTTATATCACAGGCAAGGTTTAAGTCTTTAGAATAGGTAATTCTGGTGCTGTTTCTTTTGTGGATATGCAGGAAGTCCACCAGAGTGGGGTCTGAAAGTCCCCTGTTTGCCAGGCATAGATCTCCCTCAAAAGCCTGTAGGTGACAGAATACAGGGATACGGCCTTGAGGTGGCCTGCATTGGACATTTTACTTACCCCCTGTATTCTTTTAGTGATGAACCTCTGTGGATGTTCCAATTGTTGGATATGCCTGGTTAGGTACATACCAAAGGGGGCATTGTACTCAATGATAGGTCTGATTAATGCTGAATACAGTGGAACAATGACTTCCTTGGACTTAGAGATGCCATACCATTATTTATAAATTGTGCAACATAGAATGATTTCCTCACTACTGTAGACATGTGATGGTCAAAGGTTGGATTACTGTCTGTGTGTCTCCAAGTCCTTGACTACTGGGTCAACTCTAAGGGTTGTGTTGTCAATATGATAGTTACCAGGGGTGGATAACTTCCCGAAGGATACTTTTATGCATTTCTTGGCATTTAGTTTTAGTCCATGGCTCTAACACCAGTTGCCTATCTTTGTCAGTCCTTCCTAGAGAATATTTGTGTCAGTGTGGGATTCAATGACATCTCTGAATTTGCAATCATCTGCAAATTAAGTCAGCCAGAGACTATTGACATTGGCCTTCATTTCAGAGAAGTAAATGCCAAAAAGGAGCAGTCCACGGACCAGTCCCTGAGGGACTCCACTTGTGACTGGCCTCTTTGTAGAGGTTGACTCCCCAGTTCTAATTTCCTGGGTCCTGTCTGTGAGCCAAATGGCTATCCACTGGGTGACATATAAGTTTGTACCTCACCTCTTGAGTTTGTCAACAATGTCTGAGTAGGGTATTGTGTCAAATGCCTTGGCCAGGTCAAGGTAGGCAATGTGAACCATTTTGCCCTCATCTGTTGCTTTGGTGACCTTCTCAAAGAAGTCCATCAGGTTGAGTAGGCATGACGTGCCCTTGACAAAACCAAATTGGGTTGGGTTCAGTGTCTGGAGGTTTACTATATCACTATTGATCTTTTCCATGATAATTCTTTTCATGGCTTTACATATAAGACTAGTGAGACTTATGAGTCTGTAGTTTCCAGTGTCTGTAGATGGCCCACCTTTGTGCAGAGGGGTGACTGTTGCTGTTCTTCATTTATGAGGCACAAAGCCTGTTTGGAGGCTACAGTTAAATAGCAATTCCAGAAGGCCTGATAGCTTGTGTTTCATGCTATTTAGAAGGCATCCTGGGATATTGTCTGTGCCTATTGATGCAGTGTTCTTAGCCTTAGAGAGAGAGCATTAAGAACCAGTTCCCTAGTAATAGCAGGGGGAGTTATATTTGATGGTATTTCCTGAGGGAAGGTTAAAGGGGAGAGAGGGGTAAAGTTGGAGCTAAATTTATCAGCCAGTAGGCTTGCTATATCTTCTGGCTCAGTATAGGTCACTCCATTTACAATGAGCTCTGCACACAATTGTGTATTGCCTTTGAGGTTGCAGACATAGCTAAAGAATGCCTTGTGGTTGTCCTTGGCCTGGGAGGCCAAATTAACCTCAAATTTGGCTTTGGTAGACTTTATTTGTCCTCTGAGATGTTTGGTCAGTTTGATGATGGTGCTTTTATCCTGCTGAGCTGCACCTCCTTATTTTTGCCATGATTTTCTTCCTTCTGTTATACAGCCTATTGATTTTGTGATTCCACCAGGGTGGCTTGTTTTTTGAGATAGTTTTGTACTTCTTTCTGGTGGGTACAGCTGTCTCTATACAGCAGTGCAGTTAAGCTGCTTGTACAGGGTTTCTGTGAACAGTTCCACATAGGCAGCAGTGTTCTCAGGGTTTATGGGGGCTTGAAGTTTTGCCAGGTTATCACTTAATTGCAGGAAGTTAGCCTTAGAGTAGTTCCTGAATATTCCAGTTTAGCTGGGGGTCCAGGTTTTATTTTTACTTCAAAGGAGACCATTTTGTGGTCTAACCTTACCAGGGAAGATATTACAGTACAGTACACACTCTCCAATATTAGTGAGGACCAGATCCAATATGGTTGTACCTCTGGTTGGTGTATTGACAATCTGGTACAGGGAGTTTGTGTTTACAAAGTCCAGGAATCTCTGTGCCTGCATGTCTGGTGCTGTATAGGATTCCCAGTTAATAGTGGTGTAATTAAAGTCACCCATGAATATGGTGCTGGGTTGGATGGTGTGTGTTTCCAATAAGTTTAAATACATGGTATGGATTTCCTGGGTCATAGAGAGGGACCTATAGCTTACAAGGAAGTGGTATTGGATTTCGCCTATGGTGATTTGAAAATGGAGCAACTGAAATTCATTGTCCTGTTTGACCAGCCTTGAGGTATATGTATTTCTGAGGTAAATTGAGACACCTCCACCTTTTGTGCCCATCTGTATAGTAGCTGGTCTAAATATGTAGAAGGCATTATAACCTTGCTCTGTTGGTGTGCTCTCTGCAGCTTTAATCCATGTCTCAGTGACCACACAGATGTCAGCATTCTCTACAGTGAAGAGAGCTTCTAATGAGTGGAGTCTTTTGTTAAGACTCCTAGTATTGAGCAGTAATACCTTTAGATTTTCTTGGTTCTGATTTGCTATGTTTCAAGTGCTTTAAGGTTGGCATTGCCTAAAATAGGTACTATGGGGGAAGACAGTGTTTTAGCTAATATTTGAAAACCTAGAGGGGAGAGGTGCAGACCTTCCCTGTTAAATCAGCATGGTCTGTTGACCACCTCCTTCCCTGCTGACAAATATTGCATCCCCTTAGAATGATACCAGAAACAAAGCCAGTTATTAAAGTTAGCCATATTTTGTTCATATTGTGGCATCAGCCTTGAAGAAGGTAAAATGCTGCTCAAACCTAGGCTCATACTAGCCTGAGACACATATTTTGAGAGCTCCATGATATCACTATTCACGTAGACTAGGGATGTACATCTCAGGTCATATACTCCCACATGGATTATGACTGAGTCGTACTGGTACTTGTGGTCCAATGACCTGAGTGTGTGAGTATTGTGGTGGATCCTAGCCCTTGATAAGCAACTGACCATGAATTTCTCCTTACTCAGCCTGGTGAGAGGGACATCAGTGTTCCTCACAATGGCATCTCCAATGACTAGAATGTTGGATTGTGTGGTGTCTTGCCTTATGGGCTTAAAAGTAGAGGCTCCACGAGATGTGGCTCTATGTGTTGATGTGGGTATTGTTTTGAAAGAGTGCATTTAGGGCTGCTGAGGGCATTTGTTATGTGGGCTTCATCTAGGAAGGTTATATTTAAGTGCCTCAGCATATGTGGGTCTATGTGTTTGCTTTGAGCTGTGTGTGATGGATACAGCGTGTGTATTACTGACAACCTTATTAACATTAGGAGTACTTTTATGTGAGAGCTTTGCCTCCAGTGGCATTGTGTAAATACATCTCTCACGTACCATATCAATTTGTTTGAGAATTAACTGGTTGTCAGTAAACATAAAGCAATTTCTACATGGCCTCAGGACACCCATATCCACCAAGCTGGTAACAGAGATAGTGGGAAAGTTCCTATCCATGGCAGCAGACCTTTTTTATTGATTAGACAGTTGGAGTAAGAGTATAAAGCAATGTCAGGAGTATCCAGTTTGCAACTCTGGGGACAGTGCTTGTCAGTGCAAACTTGTTGTCCTGTGTACAACTAGGTATTGGTGAAATTTCAGTCGTGCTTTTACAGGAAAAATGTCACTCAAGGTGTCTGTGTCTGTATAGGGCACTGCCAAATACCTGAGAGTAAACTAAAATGTGGACCTTGGAAATTGAAGGATGAAGTATTTAAGCAGATATTCTGAAGTTAGAAACAAATCAAGCAGTACTTAGTGAAAACAGAGAACTAACTTGTCAAGAATGATGAAAAGAGGGGAGTCGTGTGAATGGCTATTGCCCGGCTACTATTAGTGCTGGTCTCACCACAGCTTGACTCTGCTGATATACAATGCTCCTTTGCTTCTTCTCTCACCAGAAGCAAAACATTAGCACTGATCCCAAGATGAGAAGCAGGCCACATTGCAGCCTTTTCCTGGTAGATGCCTTGAATAGCAACCAGATCAGTCAGGAACGTCAAGCACAGACAGTCCCTGCCCAACAAGCAACAATCAGGAATCAATGCACTCTGCTTCCTTTCTCACAAGGAGTATCAGAAATTCCAATCAGTCACCTATGAAGGAGATATTAGGCTTTCTGATAATCAGTAGTCTCCAGGAAATAATGTCTCTGTGCTCCTTGTCTAACCAAGAGAAAATAGAAGCACTAATCCCAGGTGATAGGAAAAGGTTATGTAAAGTGATAGAGAAGGTAGGATAGGCAGGGGAAGATGAGGAAGTGGGGATGGGTAGGGAATCTGTACAGATAGGGGTGGAGAAAAGTAGACAATGTTTATGTGCAACTGGGGGTATAGCACAAGCAAAGCCATGAGTTGAATAGGTGGCCTCTCAGAAAATGCTTAAAGGAAGGATGGTAAGTTACCGTTCTAATAGCCTGTGGAATAGAATTCCAGTTTTGACAACAGAGTAGCAGTAAAGTCTATTAACAATCGCTTTTTGAGGTTTATAGATGGTGAAAAGTTGTTTATCATTAGAATGAAGGGGTCTGTTTGGGTAATAGGAAGGAAGAATAGAGTTTAGTGCAGGACAGGCATGGGGTTTATAAATGATGTTGCAGGCAGTAGCTAGTTGTACGAAGTCTAGGTAGTGGGGTAGTTCAAGCCAGTTCAAACTTTTAGGGCTTTGCATTGATGTGCATAGTATTGTTTATTGGTAATAAATTTAGCAACTTTGTTATAGCATATTTAGAGTTTAGTTTTAACAGATACCTGCATATTGGTAAGGATAGGGGCACCATATAAGAGTGAAGGAAGGAGGTAAGTGGTTGCTAGGGTGATTTTAGCAGAGTTAGTAATAAAGTTTTTATGTCTTTAAAGCATGTCAAATTTCTGGTGAGCTTTTTTTAATATTATTTTGAATGTGGAGTTCAAATCTGAGGTTGCCATCAATTGCCAAACCAAGCAGTTTTGTATGAGATACAATTTCTATCTCTGCATTGTTAAGTGAGAAGATTTTGAAGTTGGATTTGTTCTTTAGGTGTGTTTTGCGGAGGAGTAGGAGTAGTTTTGTTTTTTGGGGTTGAGTAATAATTGGGAATTGTGAAGCCAGTTTTCAACGGAGGTGAAGGCTTCTTGTGTGATTTCGAAAAGATGTGCCAGAGTGTCAGATGAGCATATTAATGTCAAATCATCAGCAGACTGTAAAAGTACTGCTTGCATAGAAGGTCTACAGAGGTCATTATGGAAAATATTAAAGAGAAGTGGACGAAGATTGAGCCTTGGGGTACACCAGTGGTAACAGGAGGTAAGGAGAGAAAATATGTTGCCCTCTAACAGTTTTCTGTCTGTCAGACATTTACTTTTTAAACCACGGAAATGAAGGTGGGGTTAGGCCAAGATGGTGCAATTGTTGAAGGAGTTTGCTATGTGAGATGGTATCAAAGGCTTTGGACAGATCCAGAAATATGGAAGAGATAAGTTTGCCAGAGTCCCCTTTCTTATTTATATTATATAAAAAGGATAGCAGTGTAGTAGTTGTACTATGGCAAGGGCGGAATACATGTTGAGTACTGGTTAAGAGGTGTTCTGAGAGAAAATGAAGAAGTTGATTGTGGATACATTTTTCTAGGATTTTTGAGAGGGGGATAGAATTGCAATGGGGTGAAACTTAGAGATCTATTGATTAAGAAAGCTACTGTATGGCTTCTGCTGCCATCTTGAGGTATTCAGATGGGAGGAAGGTTTAAGTTTAAGTAGATTTTTTTTATAGCAGATATTGTTACAGGTTTTAAGGTAAAGTTTTTGGCATTTGTGACTAAGGATTGTTTGGATTCATATTTTTCAGAGGTTAATGTGGTAGTGAAGGGGCAGTTGATAATATGTTATGGGTGTGTGTAGGGGAGACTGATGTACTGTTGTTGAGGGCAGCAATGTTCTCTATAGCGCATTTATTAAATACAGCCACGATTTTGAGAGGGAGAGGAGGTTTGAGAGGGATACGGATCTTTTTTTGAGTCGGGTTTGAGTAATGTGTGACTAAAGGACCAGAATTTATTGGATCGTTTTTATAATTATGCTGCAGTTGGTCATAGCATCGTTTATCTTTGTATTTATGTTTTTTAACTTGATTGTGAAGTTCCCTGTATCACTGAAAGTTCTTTTTTTATTATCCAGTCCCTTCAAGCCATGTCTTTGTTACACATAATGTTTTTGGTAAGGTGGATAGCCAGGGGGAGTGTTTTCCTTTTACTCTTTTTATATGTAGAAGGGCAATGTTATTTAGGGTGTTTAAACTTGTATTAAAAGTTGTAACTGCATCATCTAATGTGAGAGATTCTAATATAGACTAGTTGAAGGACCATACAATACTGTTAAATAAGTCTTTGTTAAATTTGGTGAGATTCCTGGTTGGTTTAAGTTGGTGGTATTGGGGTGATGACTGATAAGTTTCTGTGCATATGCAGGGGAGATGGTCACTTAGGGAGTTAAGATTGGTATAGTTACTGGGGTCTGAGAGTAAAATCCTATCAAGAGTTTGTGCCCTTCTTACTTTAGTTGTATCAAGTAGGTGTTGTGGTTAGTTGAGTCAGACCAAATAGATTTACGCAGGATGAGGGACTGTCATAGGTGACATTTTGAGTCATTATTGACATCACCCATAATGATTTTTTTTGTAAGTAATAGTACTAGATACCCAGGAGAGAATTTCTTCAAGTATGGGTATGTTGTGACCCGATAGATGTAAATTACAGTAATACAAAGAGTTTTTTAGAGTTTAGTTTTAAAAATGTTATGAGTATTTTGGCTGAGTGAAATTTGGAGATGAAGTTGAAATATGAGGGGAGGTTTTAGGAGCTAGGGTAAAGTAGGGTGACTCCTCCTCCTTCTTTTTCGTGGAGTCAGACAGTCCTCATAATGTTATAGTCTGAAGGTAGTATTTCTGTATCCTTCATATTGGATTTAAGCCAGGTTTCAGTGATGGCTAGGATAGATATCTGGAGTGATATCCAGGCATGTAGATCTGTAATTTTATTACAAACACTACAAAGATTTAATGTTATCAGACATAGTTTTTTGGATGGACGTGTGCTTGATGGAGTGGGAGACTGGTACTGTATGTCTGTAAATGGGAAGTGGTTTGGGTGGAAAATGTCTTTGTACAAAAAGTAAAGGATGCATTTGAGAAGGGATTGCTTGCAATTGAAGGAGGGGCATTATCTGGGTTGTTATGCTGCTTGCAGGAAATGGTGGCATTGAGGTTTAGGTTTAGATTAGTAGGGCCAGGGTTTGGGCATATGTCCCCACACAATTGAATCTTTGAGTTCCAAAGCAAAAATGTAGAATAATTCCTAAGGGTGGGTATAAGCGGATGTTTTGTTTTAAGGGAGGGGTTGTTACAGTGATGTATTCTGTATTTAAGACAGAGACCAGTGGCAGAGACTGAAGGGGCTAGGAAATATATTAGAATAGTTATTATAATTTTCTAGGTTAAGTAGGAAGCTGGAGGTTGGGGTTATGGTAGAGTAGTTTAAGGGAAAATGATAGTACATTAAGTGGGAGGTAAGTACTAAAATATGAGAGAATATTGTAAGGAGCAGCATTTTGTGTAGAAGAGTTGCTGATTAGGACGAATGGTGGAAGTGGGCTAGAGTTTACGAAAATGCCTTTTAGATGGAAAAGTGAAAGACTGGAAGTGGTGTAAAAGGATAGTAGTTGATTGGGATATACTTAAAGAGGCTGAGATGATTAAGAGATTAGGTAATATATTGTGGGGAGGAGTTTTTGACTGTCTTGCCATTGAGTGGTCAGCCCAGGTAGGGTTTGACTGGGATGGACGAGAGATATGATTAAGAGATTAGGTAATTATACTGCGTGGGAGGAGTTTTAAACTATCCTGATGCTGAGTGGTAAAATCTGTTAGGAAGTAAGGTATGGTGCAGAATAAGTGTAGAGGAAGGAGGAGCAGGTGAAACTTTGGGGTAGGGTAGGGGAGTGGAGTGGAGTGAAGTCAAGTGAAGCGAGGGTGAATAGAGCAGGATCCACCTGCTGAGAATGTTTGGAGATCCCAAAAGAAACAAATCAATGGATTATACTCATAGCAGGTCAGAACTTCAACCCAGCTATTGTACATAGCTATAAGGATATAACAGATATAAAAGTCCAAAGCAAAGCAGATTTAAAGGATATAGTGCTTAACAGTATAGTGTCAAATTCTTAGCTAAACACAGTTTCTCCACAGGAAAAAAAATGGTTTTCGACTTCTTTAAACAATTTTTAAACTGACAGGAAAAAAGTGCATGCCTGTTTAAAAGTACAGTTAAGTCTTATTTCATTCTGTTAAAACACAAACTCCTATATCCAAAATAACTTTCCTAAGGAAGAAAGTACATTTAGTCAATAACTTTTTATGTGGAAGGTTTTACCCAAAGGGAACATATTTGTCCAACAAAGGAACAGCCAGGCAGACTGTTGATCCTCGAAATCCCACAAAGGAGTGCTCTGTTCAGCAGTTGGAAAGCTCTGAAAGGCTTAGTTCTCAAACCTGTGTTTTTAGGCGGCTCAGCAAAAGCTAACTGATAGTTTGGGCCCATGGAATATGCCCTGAAGCTTTGGAAGCCGTCTGGTTGTTATACCCTTGGCAGAATATAACCCATATAGCTAAGGCTACTGCAGCTGTGATCAATATGATGAATATCTACCTTGATACAATGAATTCTGTAGCTGTAAATCCCAGTATACTAATGCTGAGTGGCTTTAACTGTCATTAAATGGACATTTTGTACAATAAATAAGATACATGCCCAGCAGTTTCTTGATTTTATCAGTATCAACTCCCTAGATCAACTAGTCCAAGTTCCCAAGAGATGGAAGCATACTTGACCTCATCCTTAGAAAGGTTACCTCAGTTTGCACATCATCCCCTTCTTATTCAAATCTGATCACTAAATTACCATGTTCTCTCTCAAAACTAGTTTCAGCCTGCCCAATAACTCTACCATACTCAGCGATTACTCCAGTTTCAACTTATTAACCCTGTCTCAGGGCCTAAAAGAAATTCAAAAACACCTGCCCCTGCTGACCCAAACACTAAGACTGCTGCATGCACCTATGGAATAAGCTCCCCTTGCATGTAAAACAATGTACCACAGTAGTTTTCTTTAAGTTATAACTTTATGATTGGATGATTATCTACATATTTATTTGTGAGGCGAATGGTTTCCATTACCCGAGCTGTTACCATATAGAATGATTGTTTTCCAGTCTTTCAGTGGAAATTATAAGGTAACAACTTTTGTTTAAGTACTCTGATTCAGAATATCTGGTCCATGTTATTTATGATATGATCATGACAAAATGGTATGATTTTTTTCTTCTAGACTCATTTTTTATAACAGTGCCTGTCTATGAGTGCCATAAAATTCATGGGCTCACTAATTACTCCATCTCAGCCATGGTGCTCTTCAATTTGTACCTTATTACTGATACTTGTCTACAAATTTTTACCTTACTGCTTTAGATTTCATGTACATTTGTGTTTGTTTCCCTTTGACCTTCTCTCCATACTTTATGACTGTTGACAATTTCTATAATTAGACCAAAGCCCACTCCTTTAAGAAGTCAGTAGTGCTCAGCAGAGGTTAGGTAACTGGTTAAAGTGTCAGCAAATAGATAACAAATCTTTTGCTTAATATGAACAATTCCAAATGTTGTCAGGCAAGGTGTCGGTGCTTCTCTTCTTACCCAATACCTATTTTAAACTCTGTCACAGCCACTATTTTTGGCAGGATTTATATGTTCATTAAATGCACTAAAGCAGAAACTGCCCTTCATAAAAACAGCTTATGATTATGAATAATATTTGCTGTTGTTTTTATTGAATTATAGTAATATCAGAAAATATATTGTTTTCAGAAACCCTTCCTCTCTGTCCTGCTTTCTTTTGTTTACTTCACGCAGTACTGTCAGAAACCTGTACACCTCAGTATTTTGTAGGAGGGAATTTTTTTGTTGTCATGGAGCAATTAACAGGTGCACCAATGCCATTCTAGAGTTGTTCTTTCCTGTTTTTGTTATGTAGGAAATGCAACAATCCTTTCCTGCTGTACCTATGCACTCGATACAAAACAGCAGTACAATAGTTTTTTGGTGTGTATTGTAACTTCATGTTTTACTAGGTGAGGTAGCATGTACATTTGTATAATGACATTAAGTGAATATGCTAAGAACCACTTGAAAAATGTTAAAAAAACAAGTACTATGATGTAAACTATGGCATACTTTAATATATTACAGATGTTTAGCATTTTTGTCCTTTTAAAAATAGGACTTCAGCAGAATAAAATTTTGAAACAACAAACTCAGCCTAATAGCATTTACAAAATTACATGAAATCTCATGAACCTACAGTGGCATTATAATAAAGGTCCTGTGATATGATACTTTCTGAACTCATGATGACATCATAACTAAGGCCTTGTGGTCTAACACTAAAACGTGTTATGTCAATACAAATGTGGCACACTTGGCAAAATATTTCACACCTTTGCTTTCTCTCAGTTTTAATAGTTTGCCTGCCTTGGACTTTTAAAGTAGTTATTTACATGTTATTTATTTATTTATTTGGCATTTGTTTACTGGGAAAGTCTGACTGGGCCAGAAAGTGCCCATTTTCAGTGAAGGCCCGGGGAGAAAAGCTCCACAATGACAATCTTTCAAAAATCAATTACCGATATTTAAATCACAAATTATCATGTAACACTACAAAAACACATTAGTGAAAAAATGTCACAATGAGAAAAAACATAGAATGCATGTTTAATGGTAGACTGCAATGAAAAACAATAACATGAGTTGGAGAAAATATGAGAAAAAACTCATTACTCGTATTATTTGTTTCATATATTGGATGCGATAAATGAGACCTGAGACAATTGTAATAAGATATTTAAAAGACATATTAGAGATTACATGATTAAAAAAGAAATAAATAAATTAGAGATTACATGATTAGAAATAGTGAGGTGAACTTGAGTGATGCCTTAGTATGAGAGATGGTCTTCATATTATGGTTATAGAAGGAAGAAGGATGGAGAAAAAATGATTATAAGAGGACTGCTGGGTAGGGTGTCATGGCTTAGGTGATTAGGGAGAAAAAAGAAAGTGGAAGAGGAAAGGTCTCATAGATGCAGTGGATAACGTAAGGTAGTGGGAAAAACAAAAGAAAAGAGTGGAGTAGGAGGTTGGAAAGGGTTGTGAGATATGACTGAGGTGGAAGGGGAGAGTGAAGTACAGTGTGAAACCTCAGCTAGGACTGGCACAGGAGCAGATCCATGATTTTGTAACATATTCTTTTAGGGAGCATTTAAGGTGGGTAGGTTAGACATAGTTCTGATGATTAGAGATAAGGAGTTCCATTTTTTTTTTGCTACTGAGTATGATTCTAGGCTTTGTCCAGGGGATTTATTTGGTTTATTTATGGTGAGAAGTTCTTTGTCTTCTGATCTGAGAGTTCTTTTAGGGAAATATATGTTGATTAAAGGGGTAAGAAATGGGCAGGCTAATGGTTTGTGTAAGACTATGTATTGCTATAAGATGAATGTAGGAGAGCTGGAGGGGGCCATGCGTTTCTTCTCCTGCATTAACAAAATTGCATTGATCCATTTTTTGAATCCTTGAATTATTTTTCTCAACTCTTCATCACAATTTTTCTTCAGCCTTTCTTTGAAAACAAAACTGGCTTATCCTGCAACTCTCAGAAATCTCTAAATGACTTTAATTAAAATGTTGATGTCATTCATTTCTGAAATAAGAACACATGGATCATATGAAGAGCTTTTAATCACATCACGACTTTCAAGTTATACAAGTGTTTCAATTTTTAAAATAAGCTGTGTCTCTTCCAAAAGCATTTAGCGAGCTCAACCCTTAACCTTGACCAAATGAATATGTTTATGCAGGGGATATATATTCTAACTATTATTGCAGATCAAATATAAGATAAAAAAGAAAGGCACACAGAGTTTGCATCTATGTTAAGTTTAGGGAACATGTAAGTTTTAAAATCACTGGCTGACTTAAAGCCATAAGAAAATTCCATAATTTTAAGTTTTAATGTGGATTTGAACAATATTAAGGAAATTATTAAAACATGGTGTCTTTTTTCTTATTTTGAAGAATAATTTACTAAGCTGGGAGATAATTCATCTTTTCTTTACAAATGTAATTATAATATCAGAGAAGCCTGGAGAAAAATTGGGATTCATGTCGCCAGATTGAATGCACATTCACAGAATGTCTGACAATAACTTGTTAAAAAACACTTTCACAAATTTTTTTTTAAAAAGATGTTTTTTTCTTGAAGAGGGACAAGCCCCACTACACACCCAATGAATATATACCAATTCCATGGTCGTACAACAGTGGGGAAAAGTACAACCTTAATGATTACCAAAAGCACCTTTTTGCAATTTACATTCAAATGAACCACATTCAGTGAATGTGCATTTGGTAATGCTTCAACATCACAGGAATTGTGATAAAGAATTGAAAACTAATGCAAGGACTAAAAAAAAGGACCTATTAGTGCAGTCATTGTAGACAATGTAATTTTATTAACAAAGAAGAAGAAACACATGTATTTAAAAAAGGTATGTTTTGTGTGCTAGAAGGTGCTCCAACTGATCCTGGGAGGAGGCCGTGGGAAGCACGTATTGAATATAGAAAATTAGTATGGCAGCTAAGTTTAAATGCCAGTGACTGCCCCCCTCCCTCAGATTAAATGGCTGCATTTTCATCCAAAGTGTTCTCAAGATGTGGTCTACAACATACAGAACAGTGGCATAGAGGGATAAAGCCCAGGTGACCCAGGTTTTATTAGTGATTTGAGAGGGATAACTATGCCAATCCTGGGTGTGGGGGCATAGTTCATCAGAAATGTCCCATGAGGGAAAACATGGTCCACAGAAGGGAGTAGCCCTCAGACATGCCAATGAACGCAGGGTTGGGGGTGAGGAGGTAAGGGTAGGTCTTAATAACATCCTCAGCTGTCAACACTGCCCCCCCGGGGATGCAGTTAAGATTCAGGCCAGCCCCAGCTCATTCTGAGAAGCTCAGAGTAGGAAGGAGGAGCAGGTAGACCCAGTGACAACCAGAAATAATGAAGATGTGGGGAGGTATGCATGCTGAAAAACTTTAATTTTAATATATGGTGATAAAAGATTTTTTTTTTAATATTCTTTAGTTTTCTATGTATTTTCTTTTCCATGCTTTTTACTATTGTACACAATAATGTTTGTATTTTAATACTGTATGTTAATGTTTGTAATTGCCATAAGCATGTTTTAGCATTAGACCACATGACCTTAATCATGATGTTATTGTGGGTTGAGGAAGTAACATACCATACGACTTTTATTATGAATTCATTGGGGGTTCAGGAAGTGTCATATCATCTACTAACTGCTTTTAAACTGTTTGTTATTTGAAAATTTTGCTCTGATGAAGTCTTGTTTGTAAAAGAAAGAAAGCACTAAACAACTGTAATATATTAGCCTGTGCTTTCTTTTGATTTCCAAGCAATTTTTTTGAGTGGCTCATGTTTTTTCACGCTTGATGCTCATTGCCAGTAGCTTGATTTTTGAATACGGTAAGAAGGAAGAAAATGAGCAGGTGTTCCTGATGTATTTCAACCATGCTAACAGCAGCACCAGCAGACTGGGTTCCAGATGTTCCTAGTACCATGTCGGGGGGGGGGGGCGGCATTTGTCAGCTGCCAGCTCTGGAATGGTGATAATTAACGTTATGCCATACTCTAACATTCAGATCACTGTCTATGAAAAAATATGCAGCATTTTTAGGTGGCAGCCTTCATTTTGTTGTTTAGATGTTATGGAAAGTTTGCTTTAAGTGGTAACCTGTAATCTAGCTACTGGTCTCTGATATTCATAAGGCACATCAAAAAGTAAAAAAAAAAAAAAGTTTCAAACATTTTACTTAGAATGTTGTAAAACGACATAATGATTTATAAGTTTCTTATGGGTCTGAGGAAGTAAAATCCAGCAACTGAATGGATTCATTGTTGTTGCTGTTTAAACGGATGCCATTCATGGGTAAGGAAGTTGGTGAATGGTGGGTGTGATTAGAAATGTTTTTCTTTGGGGATTTAGTTCTTTATGTTCCCCAGACCTGAGTTTTTAGTATTTATAGACACATTATTTGGTTTGCATTAATGTGGAATGTAGCTTAATACATATCCAAACAAGAGAGCATAACCTGCTTTTGAAATGTCATCCTACTGAATGGCTTTAAATATGTGTATGCTTATTTTTATTTGGTTTAGATTTATGGCTAAAAAAAGCCAAATGGTTCAGAATGTTATATAAAGCAGTCATCTCTTGGGTGAAAACTTTGTACGTTTTTTTAAGAATTACAACTTCCTGAATCAGACCGATACAACACATTACTGAAGTACCAGCTTAGAAGCAGCTTTCTAAAAATCAGCAACAGAAGTAGCAGAAGAAGTTGAAAAAAGCTGCATATTTCATTATTAATCCTCATGTTAATCTTTAACGTATATTATTATTATTTAATGTGGAATAGTGAAAATTATGTGTTGAATCCAAATACTTTTTTCTTGGAGTTGAGAGGTATATGAGTCTTCATTACATTGACTTTCTCCATACTTTATTTATATTTATTTTATTTATTGACATTTGTTAACCGGGTTTGTCCAACTGGGCTTGTGGCCCATTTTCAGTGGAGACCCGAGGAGAAAAGCTCCAGTAGTACATTTTAATTTGTAACTTTGTAACTTTGTATTTTAGCTAGTGGCACTTTTAGGATACACTGTGCATTTCAGTCTAGCATTCCTGAAATTCTTACTGGTGACCAAGTACAGTCTGCTGAGGAATGACAACAAATGCATTTACTATACACTCTGGAGGTAAACTGGTATGGAGGTGAGGAAATGGTGCATGATGGGTAAACTGATCAGTTATGTGTACAGCCATGCTACTGACTACTTGTCCTAGGCATGACCTTTTATGCAAGTTTGCCACAGAAGGGATTTGCAGATTAAGCATACATCTTCCACAATTTATATATCATCAGATACTTACGTACTTGCTGTGTATTTGTGCACGTGTTTTGACTTGTTGTAAAATGTGAGTATCATTAAATTGCACAGCAGACATATTATGTAACTAGCTATATGTGAAATACTAAGAGCTCATACCAGGAAATCAAATGCACTATGAAACTGAACATCAGAGACTAGCAAATACAGACAAAACAATTCAGAACATACATTAATTCAGTTTCAAGAGAACAAGATAGTTTTGCAATTATCTTACTATTTCCTACCAGTTAGATGATCTTGCTTCTGCAGAGCTGTCAGCACATTATTTCATGAACTGGGAGACAAATCCTAAAATAATAAAAAAAAAGTACCAGACATCACTGACACTTCTGAAGTACTGATAATATTCAGTTAATAATCTAATAGCATAAGAGGGGATCAGTCTATTTATTGTCAGTTTGGTTAGCAGTAGTTTGATTTAATGCTTTTGGTTACATTTTGCTTGTGTGAATGCTGAATTTCCATCAGATGTCATATTTGGCTGAATGTTACTTTAAATAAAAGGGCTCCTATTAAATGATCAAAGACACATTCTTTCAAATGCGTCTTGATCGAACTTGAAAGCACAAAAAGGCAAAATAGCGAAACGGCATATAAGCAAATTCTTTCCTGGGAAAGACATTGCTTGGCCGCTTCCGTTACTTTGCCATTTTCAGAACTGTAGTACAATCTTGGATTGGTATATTTAAGGCACAGCCCTCCACATCGCGGAGGTTGGGGGCAAAGCTTCCCACTTTATGTAATGTTTTACAATTTTTTTTCTTTTTTTTTGGAACAGCGATTTCTTTTTTTCCCTTGAGATTGTAAGCTTTCGCTTACATGGGTTCAATAAATCATCGTTTGCTTTTTTTAAGCATTCAATGATTTAACATAGACATATATAAAATGGCATTTGGCTGAATGTTAATGTAAATAAAATGAAGTTTGTCTGAATGTTACTTTGCATGGATTCCCATTTGGCTGTTATACTTGAACATGCTAGTGACTCTAGAGTTAGAGTTTGGAGAATGGGTTGGGTAAGGACTGAGATATAGGCTAATATCAGGATTGTTCAGGTTTGCAATTGGATTAAGGTTAGGTTTAGGTCTAGATTTAGGTTTAGGTTTGTTGGAGTTAAACTACTGGGGGTGTTGCATCCTGCATGTGAAGTGTAGGGGGTTGAGTCTTTAAGAAATTGTGTTTTGTGCATTTCTGATGAGTGCGTCTTGTGATAAAATAGCTTTTGACTGTTTTATGTTTGACTATTCAAGCATAGGTATCTTGTCATTTTTTGCAAAATCTTTGTCCCAGCTGCCTATCAAACATTAGCTTCCCCCACACCAATTGACCCATTCATTTCTCATCACTAGGGACAAGAGTCAATTGGGAGGAGCCATTAGGGGTGGTTAGAGAGTTTTTTGCTTTTGCCCTTTGTTGCGTTCTCGTGGAAGACTGGCTTATGTATTCGAAGGGAGCAGTACAATGGGCAATTCACGCTGGTGGTCCCTCACTTCCTTAAAAGCCATTGCCAATCTCCAGAATAGTGTAGATAGGAAGCTAGGGTATGATGTCATCAAATCTCACTGCATATGGCCTGCCATGCTGTCTGAAAATCACCAAATGCAGAAGTGCTGCTGGTGCACATAATGAAGCAAGATGTTACAGTCACACTGTGTTGTACTCAAAAGGATCTCGTAGTCACATGAGCCAATCCAAGATAATGGAGCACCTTCAACAGCACTGTAGCAGTGCATAAGTCACAGCCTCCTTGACCCCCCCCAAAGGTTCTCTAGTACTGGAAGTCCATGTTCCAGAGCAGGCGACACTGCACATCAGCTCCTGTACAACTGTTTACACATGCTGCATACCCTCTGTGTGGCATCACTGATGATCACTCCATAAAGGGGGATACATATGCACCATGCACTGTAACCAAACATACAACAGTACACACATCAGACTACACCTTACTGCCAGTGGGTGGTTAACTGTGTATACATAGCCACCCACCTCTCACAGCTCAATGGGGGAAGAAGAATGACATTTTAGGTACGTTGATACTCAGGTAAAATTGTCAAATAAATGTATCAATAAGTTGGCCTGTATGTGCCCAAACTTACTCACATGTACACACACACACACACACACACACACACACACACACACACACACACACACACACACACACACACACACACACACACATACACACATACACATACTCATTATATAGGTATAAGACATGAACACATTTTGCAATCACCTACTAAACAAAATAAAGGCTTGTAGTCCAAAAGATATACAAACTTATCTTTATTAATATACGTCTTCACTACATATATATGCCACCTTTACAAATGTTGTGTGTCTGTGTATGTATGTGTGTGTGTGTGTGTGTGTGTGTGTGTGTGTGTGTGTGTGTGTGTGTGTGTATATATATATATATATATATATATATATATATATGTGTGTGTGTGTGTGTGTGTGTGTGTGTGTGTGTGTGTGTGTGTGTGTGTGTGTGTGTGTGTGTGTGTGTATATATATATATATATATATATATATATATATATATATATATATATATATATATATATATATATATATATATATATATATATACACAATTGTCTCATGAATGAGCAAACTGCCAAATGAGTGAATACAAAAACAGTGATCTTTTTAGATAGACTCTACAAAGATCAAAACACAAAAACAAGATTAAAAACAAAATTTTTTGTTAGGACAAGACACCTTGTGCACCCCACACCCCCACTAATTATATATACCAACTCTGGGATCATACAACAGTGGGGTAAGGGCAAATTCCCTGGCCCCACTGTTCTGTGATCTCAGACAGAAAGTAGCTGAAATGCTGAAAAACAAGCCTGTAAAGAGAGAAATGCTGATATTAGCTTATATCTTAGTCCTTACCCAGCCCATTCCCCAAACTCTAACCCCAGAGCTCACTCTTACAAACTGCAGCAGGGTACAGGGGTCTTGACCCATGCAAAAAAACATTTTTCTTTTTAATTTTTTTATTTTTGAGTTTCAATCTTTTTAGAGCCAATCTAAAAAGATCTCTATCTTTGAATTTTCTCAAGTGACAGTCTGTTCATTGATGAGACAATGTTATATTTATGAACAAGTAATATAGTTATATACATAAATAAGTGTCCCTAAGTAGCATTTTGAAACTAAAAGCAGCTTATGTTATGCAGTTTTATTTAGTGTTATTGAGATTCTACTGTTATATTTTATTGATTTTAACATTTTCTAAAGGGTACTTAGGGACAGCCATTTCAGGGTATACGTGTTTGTAAACCTGACTTATTTTTAGTAGTTGTCAGTGTTTTATGTGTAAAAACTTTTATGGTACTTCAATTTTCTATGAATTAACTTATTAGCCTAATTGGTTTTACATGTGACTGGCTGAGCTGTATAAAATAAGGGTGATTCAATATTTGTATTTATTCTGATGAAGTCTAGTGTACCCGGATGAAAGAGTTCAATTTCTGTATAATAAAAGTGTGGAGTGCTCTCTTCTTGTCTTTCTTTGATGTGATTTTACTGTCTTTTTGTGGTGTTTGGAAGAGTTTGTGTCTATACAGGCTACTGTTAACCCCCGATGCACGATGTGCAGCAAATGAGCAAGAGAGAGGCTTAAATAC
Organism: Protopterus annectens; assembly: GCF_019279795.1. NCBI lineage: Eukaryota > Metazoa > Chordata > Ceratodontiformes > Protopteridae > Protopterus > Protopterus annectens. The sequence goes on from NC_056731.1 coordinate 311,836,691, forward strand.
AGGTGAAATTAAACAGTTTTAAGCTAATCTACCAATAGGAAAGTGCACAATGAACCTTCCTCCAGCAATCCCCAGCTCAGACAAGACTGAATCCACATACTTTTGCTACAAGGATGCAGGGGAACCTTTCTTAATGTAAGATGGCTGGTTTGGTACTCAAGTGTAACAAAAACAGACTAGATTCAGCAGGTCTGAATCTAGACTATGCTATCTAGGCTGAAAATACAGTTGAAAACAAGTACAAAAAATATGCTGTCACAACAGTAAAAAAAGAAAGAAAAAAATGCAAGGATCAGATACAATGCAATTTAAAAAGTGCAATAGAGACACAACATATACTTATTTTCTTGATGCAGAAATTTCAAGTGTTTCTCCAAGCTAAACAGACCAGACTACCTTCCAGTGTGCCAGATGGAAAGTCCACTGACCTCTTGATGTAAAAATAAGTACTTGCTAGAGTACACTACTTTATCCAACAGCTAGCTAGAAAATAAATTCAGATCAAGTAAATCATTAGAACAGACAATGAGAGGCAAAATGCACTTTTTCAATACAAGCACAATAAAAGGCAAATAGATAATTCAATATTATCAACAGTAGTGTAGAAAGGGAGGACTTTATTAAGCTCAATTTACAGTAGGGGTGGGCAGGTTCAAATCACCAGGTGTAAAAAGCACACAAACAAATCCCGACAGCAACTATTTTCAGCACATCTTTCTCCTTTCTAAAGATGTGGTCTACTGCAAAGCAAATGTAACATTATCAAGGGTGAGGACTGTTTGAGGAATTGCTCAGAAGGGGAAGCTGCAGGAAGTACCTAACCTGACTCAGTCTCACATTGACAGAAGAAGGCCTGGTTATCTATTTCCTGTCCACTCACTTCTGTTTCTTTCAGACTTTTCTGTGATTGCCTGATTTCCAAATGAAAGGAACTTTCCAACATTTAAAAATAATGTGTCCCTTCATTGTACATCTGTGAATGAAACTGCAGATGAAATGGGAAAATGACATGGCTACTGGAGGGAGAATGGGATTTATTTGAATCTAAACCCAAACCCTAATTTACCATCTGATGTTTTTGTGGGATGGGACAAAAGTAGAAAGTACAGCAGGTACTTTATTCCATCCTGATGGGGAGGAAGGATGCCTACTTAGCTGTTTTCTGTGAGTGGGCATTTTGTGATTGTTTCTGTGGACTTTCCTCTATTTGTCTGTCCCTGATTGGTATTAACTTTCTATTATTTAAAAGATGTGTTGTTCTTCCCTGTATATCTGTAAACAGTACTGCACAAACACATGCAAACTAAAGTAATACATAGCAGGCAAGATGTGCGGTCATGAGGATGTCAACAAGTAAAAACTCAATACTTTCGACACTTTCACATTGTTTTAATAATATAGTATTGTGGCTTCCAATACTCTTAAGTATGAGCCCCAAAATATTAAAAAAATACAGAATGTTGATGGTCAAACATCGCTGTTCTTCTTTAAATGTGTTTTTACCCCCATCATACATTTGCCAGTTCCAACACTGCCATATCCTGAAGAAAAGAGGACACTTTCAGCAATCTTGGAATTTGTATATGTAAGTCTGAATTTTCAGTCATTCAGTCTCACTATTCCAGGACTTGAACAGCTAAGTTTTGGAATATCAGATGGTACCATCTATCGTACATAGTTTGTTCTAATCTATTAATGCTGCCCACAGCTCATAAGGAGAAAGTCATGAGAGGAGCTCTAAACATTGATAGTGTCCTATGGGGCTGTGTCTGCACATAGCTACAGTAATGTTTTTTCTGTAAAATTTACAGTTAGCAGTCTATCTCTATTTTTTACAGCACATCAGCTGTGTAAGTCTACACAGATTTGTAGTACTATACCAATTACTTCTGCCTACTATTCTTAATTAGGTTTTGTTTACTTAGTTATCTTCAACTTCTACTAGGATTACCTCCATCCAACATCTTTGTATCCACCCAAACTTTTCCTGGCTTTAGGTAACCCAGCATCTAATATACTTTAACTAGTAATATCCATGTAACACCGAATGCAGGATATGTAACACCTCTCCTTCCCTAACCTTTTGGATAGTGTTTTTTAAGGCAGTGTAGAAACTACCATATGCTCACTAAAACGTTCAATCTACATGGGCCTTTCAGTGTTACATCAGAGATGTAAATATAACAGCAAGCTCAAGATATGACTCCCAATACAGCAAGACATTAATAAGCAGGCTACACCCACCTCTACAGCATATGCAGACAGTCTTAAAAATCCCCACAAAAGTCCTCTGAGCAAAATTGCCAGCAACTTCTTGACACACAAACACTCACTTGAGCTACCCAGCTACAGTTACTAGACAACTAGAAACAGATAGACAGCTAATGCTTCCCTCTGTAAGGCCTCTAAGCCCATAAAGTACCCAGCGAGACGCAGGCAAGGCATCCATTATTGGTGATTGCATGATTAGGCAGCTGATACTGCTCTAAGTACGCTGGATAAAGTGAGTCCCAGGTTCTTCTCTGCCTGGAGCTAGAATAAGAGACGTCACCAGATTGCTTTGGAGATTATTGAGTTTTAGGGATGACCCTGATGTTGGTATTCTACACTGTAACAGAAGCAGCATGATATTGTACAGCTCTTGCTAAACCTTTCCCAAACAGGTGAGACTTCAGCATTAAGCTAGGTCCCAATTTCACAAAGGATAGCACTTAACTACAAAGAAAAAAATTTGAATGATTTGGTTTTAGTAACTGACTTTGTTACTGCTTCCACTCCAAGGGAATTTAATATCATTTCACCTGAAGGGAAATGTGGGGGAGGGGGGCACCTCTTACTTTGTGAAACTGGGTAATATCTCCTCCCTCCCAGGGGATGCAGATCCTGAATAAAACATTTCCAGCCCCCTTAGACTCTTTATTTACCAGATATTACATTCTAGCATCTGAAAAATAAAGTGAAGGTAGCCTTCATTATGAGTGTAGTCTGAGCAGGAAGTTAAATACTTTGAAGATAGTAGAAATCTCTTGGGTCACAAAGACCTGGTTGAAGGACTCATCTAGCACACTCTAAGTTTTAGAGTAGCACCCCTATTACAGCTTATGGCCAGGTGAGATGGGAGGGGTAAAATCTCATTATTTTCATATACAATACAAACAGTGCTAGGATAAATTAGTCCAGTATGACCAATATGAATGGAAAGATAATGTATATGCCCATACATTTAAATGATAACAACTTACACTTTCTAGGCTATCACCCCGAGTCTATGACACCCCCCTACAAATGTTGCATATTTGTTCTTAAGGTTCATGATCGAACATAATGCAGTTCAACTATCCAAATACTGACTGGGAGAATTACTACACTAGCAGTAAAATATGGTGAGTGCCTTGTGGATTTTGTGAACAGGAACAGGACGGAGTAGCTCAAGAGAACCCTACCTTAGTGCAAACATACACATAATATTGTGTTTAAAATCAATTATTATTAGCCTGCTCTAATCCAACCATCATCCCATTCCTCATCACAGTGGATCATGATGTAGTCCTGATCATCATTAATACAAAAATAAAGTTATTCACAATCATGCTGCCTTTCAGGAGTCTGTCAAACAATCAGTAAGAATTTTCAGTGGAACCTTCTCTTGGATTCCTCTAAGCACTCTGTAGGTAAAGGTTTCTTTATTTTCTAGGCCATTATACTGTGAAAAGTTTAGAAAGAAGCCTTTCTGGTAAAAAAGCAGGTTTAATAAACTGCTTAACAAAATGCAAAGAGCATATAGCACACTTGCTTTGTTTAACAGCTCCAAACTTAATGCTGCCAACAAACTCATGGCCAAGAAAATTGCACTAGGCAAAGCTTCCCACAAGCTTAACTGAGTGACAAAACTGAAGAAATAATTAAGGCCTTCTTTAGCTATCAAAATTAGGAAAATGAAGGTCAAGAACTGGGACTTCACTGTCCTGAAATATAAAAATAACACCCTCTTGGACCCACTGGAGAATGCCAACACCACCACAAACAGGTCTGGTACCAATTGTCAACCAACAGAAATGTGTATGGTTCCCCACCCACCCATCCTAAATGACCATAATAAGACCCCTCACATCACCTTTTACCAATTAAATACAGCTGTAAGCAAGATTAAGAGCACAAGGTCTGTGGGATCAGCTGCATTCCTGTGATCCCCCTCTGTACAATCAGACCAACCTACTAAACCTATTGTTAATTCTACTGGCTATGTCCTTGATTTTTAGCATAAAGCAACAGTGGTTCCTTTACTTAAGGGTAGCCCATCCACTTCTATATGGTACCACTAGAGGAAGATCCAGTGTAAATATTTACTGCTGTCCGCATGATTGATAGTGTAATGATGAATGTTGTTAGTGCATATGCTCCACAAGTTGGGTGTGCGATAGATGAGAAAGAAACATTTTGGAGTGAGTTGGATGAAGTGGTGATGACTGTACCCAAGAGTGAGAGAGTGGTGATTGGAGCAGATTTCAGTGAGCATGTTGGTGAAGGGAATAGAGGGGACGAGGAAGTGATGGGTAGGTATGGTGTTAAACAAAGGAATGCAGAAGGTCAGATGGTAGTTGATTTTGTGAAAAGGATGGACATGGCTGTGGTGAATACATATTTTAACAAAAGGGAGGAGCATAGGGTGACATAAAAGAGTGGAGGAAGATGCACACAGGTGGATTATATCTTATGTAGGAGGGCCAGGTTGAAGGAGATTGGAGACTGTAAAGTGGTGATTGGGGAAAGTGTAGTTAGGCAGCATAGAATGGTGGTCTGTAGAATGACATTGGTGATCAAGAAAAGGAGGATGAGTGGGAGGGCAACACCCAAGGATCAAATGGTGAAAATTGAAAAAGGGTGATTATGAGGTGGAGTTCAGGGATGAGTTAAGACAGGCACTGGGTGGCAGTGAAGAGTTACCAAATAGCTGGGTAACTACAGCAGAACTAGTAAGGGAGACAGCTAGAAAGGTGCTTGGTATGACATCTGGACAGAGGAAGGACGACAAGGAGACATGGTGGTGGAATGAGGAAGTACAGGAGAGTATACAGAGAAAGAGGTTGGCAAAGAAGAAGTGGGATTGTCAGAGAGATGAAGAAAGTAGACAGGAGTATGAGGAGATAAGGTGCATGGCAAAGAGAGAGGTGGCGAAGGCTAAGGATAAGGCATATGAAGAGTTGTATGAAAGGTTGGACACTAAGGAAGGAGAAAAGGACCTGAACCAATTGGCTAGACAGAGGGACTGAGCTAGGAAAGATGTGCAGCAGGTAAAGGTGATAAAGGATAATGAGGGAAACATACTCACAAGTGAGGAGTGTGTGTTGAGCAGATGGAAAGAGCACTTTGAGGAGTTGATGAATGAAGAGAATGAGAGGGAGAGAAGGTTGGATGATGTAGGGATAGTGAATCATGAAGTACAATGGATTAACTAGGAGGAAGTAAGGATAGCTATGAAGAGGATGAAGAATGGAAAGGCTGTTGGTCCAGGTGACATACCTGTGGAAGCATGGAGGTGTTTAGGTGAAATGGCAGTGGAGTTTTTAACCAGATTGTTTAATGAAATCTTGGAAAGTGAGAGGATACCTGAGGAATGGAGAAAATGTGTTTTGGTACCAATGTTTAAGAATAAGGGTGATGTGCAGAGCTGTAGTAACTACAGAGGGATTAAACTGATCAGTCACAGCATGAAGTTATGGGAAAGAGTAGTGGAAGCTAGGTTAAGAAAGGAGGTGATGATTAGTGATCAGCAGTATGGTTTCATGTTGGGAAAGAGCACTACAGATGTGATGTTTGCTCTGAGAGTGTTGATGGAGAAGTACAGAGAAGGTCAGAAGGAGTTGCATTGTGTTTTTGTAGACTTAGAGAAAGCATATGACAGGGTGCCAAGAGAGGAGTTGTGGTATCGTATGAGGAAGTCGGGAGTGTCAGAGAAGTATGTAAGAGTGGTACAAAATATGCACGAGGTTAGTGTGACAGCGGTGTGGTCTGCGGTGGGAGTGATGGATGTGTTTAAGGTGGAGGTGGGATTGCATCAAGGATCAGCTCTGAGCCTTTTCTTATTTGCAATGGTGATGGACAGGTTGACAGATGAGATCAGACAGGAGTCCCCATGGACTATGATGTTTGCAGATGACATTGTGTTCTGTAGTGAGAGTATGGAACAGGTGGAGGAGACCCTGGAGAGATGGAGATATGCTCTAGAGAGAAGAGGAATAAAGGTCAACAGGACTAAGACAGAATATATGTGTGTGAATGAGGGGGAGGATAAAGGAATGGTGAGGATGCAAGGAGTAGAAGTGGCGAAGGCGGATGAGTTTAAATACTTGGGATCAATAGTTCAGAGTAATGGTGAGTGTGGAAGAGAGGTGAAGAAGAGAGTACAGGCAGAATGGAGTGGGTGGAGAAGAGTGTCAGGAGTGATTTGTGACAGACGAGTACCAGTAAGAGTGAAAGGGAAGGTCTACAAGAGGGTAGTGAGACCAGGTATGTTATATGGGTTGGAGATAATGGCATTGACAAAAAGGCAGGAGTTAGAGCTGGATGTGGCAGAGTTAAAGATGTTAAGATTTGCACTGGGTGTGGCAAGGGTGGACAGGATCAGGAATAAGTATATTAGATATTAGAGGGTCAGCTCAGGTTGGAAGGTTTGGAGACAAAGCCAGAGAGGCAATATTACGTTGGTTTGGACATGTGCTGAGGAGGGATGCTAAGTATATTGGGAAAAAGATGCTAAGGATGAAGCTACCAGGTAACAGGAAAAGAGGAAGGCCTAAGATAAGGTTTATGGATGTGGTGAGAGAGGACATGCAGGTGGTTGGTGTGACAGAGCAAGATGCAGAGGACAGGAAGAAATGGAAACAGTGATCTGCTGTGGTGACCCCTAATGGGAACAGCCAAAAAAAGATGATGATGAGAGGAAGATCCAGTGTGATGCATCGTGCCAGTTTTTCCAAACTGTAAGAAATGCACTAAATGGGAGACACTTTGCATGCTACATGGCTAAATGCAATCTAACCCTTTGACATTATTCTTTACACTGGGTCTGCAAACAAACTTAGTAAACTTATGGTCAGTGCTCTTTGCTGTACAGTGGATTAATAATTTGCTGTTGAGATGAAAACAGGAGATTAAAATTGAAGGTTAGTTCTGCAACCCCACCTCAGTTAGTACTGAAGTACCACAAGGCTTGGCTGTGGTCCCACTTTTCTTTGGAATCTTTTTTTTTTTAAGTTAAGACAAACACCAACAACTGGGTCATCAAGTACGCAGATGACTATAAAGTATGGATCATTGCCTTGACCTCCTGTTGACACCTCTGCCCTGCAGTGTGGTTTACAGACCACCTAAAAATAGTATGGTAACAATGGACTATTAGTGTAAAAAATGCAGCATAGCATTCACCTGGTGAGGTTTCCCTCGTGGACAGTTATGTAACTGTGGATCTGGCTGTAAATGTTGCCATACAGTTAAGGATATGGACACTTTAACAGGCAATGGTCTTACCTTCGATCAGTTTGTAGCCACAATAGTTCATAAGGTCTGCAGGACTGCACACTGGTTCTGAGAGTCCTTCTTGCTAGGCACCTTTGTCAGCTGGAAAAAGTCCACAAAATCATCACAAGCAGGGGTTTAGCTCATTTGGACAAGCTTCAGTATTTTTTCTCTACTTGACTACTTATAATGGCAATGCTTTCTCCTACTGGACAGGCTTAATTCATTTCAAATATTATTTATCAGAATGAGAGAAATTAGTTAAACCTGCTAGATGAAACCAGAAATATATATTTTTATTTTTTTTTCTACTAGAACTGCTTGTCATTCAACATAAGAACCATTACCATTTAACTCTAAACCTAACCCTAAAACTTTAGCCTTTACTCTAGAACCATATCTCAAATCCTAATTTTAAAAGTCTAGCTCTAACCTTAAAATATTAACTCAAAACACTGACAGTCTTCAAATAGCATAACTCACACTTACATTACTTTGTAGAGCAACTTCCCATCCATCAGGAAGGAATAACCATGACTCTTTCACCTCCTCAGGTGTTACTTATGCTTCATCTGTTGAACTATGAAAGATCCTTTACTGTTTGACACCTGCTGCTTGGAAGGCACTCACAGGTAAGCTAATATGTGGGTTAACTCAGTTAATCTTATAACTGATGTTAACAACAGCACAAGACACAACAAACTCATATCTAAAGAACTTCCTTGTCTAGGAAATTTCCAGAAGTGAATTTAACTGCCCAGATGTAAGACATGGTATTCTAGATGTGATAATATGAGATAATGGTTCATGGTTAGAGTGCGCGGAGTTTGAACATTTTTCAGAGAACGAGAAGCTCAGCAAGTTATGTCCAGTACCAACCATGAAGTCTAGTGGTCACAGTGAGAGAGCAGTACAGACTGTAAAGCATCTGATGAGCGATAATGAGTAATGAAATTCTAAATCGCAGTGTATGTCACATAGAAAAGCAACCACAACGGCAACCATTTGAAATGGTGGGGCCTACTACAGCGAGTCCCGAAATATGGAGACGGAATGGCCTAAAGATCGGACTTACATATAGTAAGTCCAAGATGGCCATTTCTCAGAATATTCCCTTTTCTCCAAGGTATGGCAATCTTGGAGTTAGTTTGTATAAGTTCAGGGGGTGTGGGGTGTTTTTAAGGAGAAGAGTGATTTTCAAGGTTCTCTCTTCTGCTATGTTTTCGGTCTTTTTTGTTTTTTAACGGCTTTTCGGCACTCTGCATTTATTTTGAATGCCATTTCAATAGGGTGCCAATTAGGGTAGAGGAATATACTGCAAGGTGTTGGTCTTTCACATGTTCGGCTACTAATGTGTCTCAGATTAAAAGGAAGGATTCTTAATATACCTACATTTTGTTGCTTTCTGAAAATCAAAATCGGTTTAAGAGAAAATGAAGCAGTCAAGACAAAATTTGCGAAATTAGATATGCTAGACTGCTTTTTTGTTTTGAATGAATGAGATAAGATGGGATTTCAGTAGAGCTCCAGTGAGAAACAACCTGGGTAACTGTTTCAAGGAAATGGGAGCAGCCAAGGTTGTTCAAAATGTAGATGGCAAAGTGTTGAAAAGAACCAGGAAATAATCTGTTCAAGACGAAGATCTCTCAGAGTGATTTTGTGAAATCGATACTTTGTTCACTGTTCTTGTTCACCTTATTGAATAATCTATATATGTTCCAGAGAGATGCCCACAGAACTGTTCCCCAAATCATCCAGACCTGTCACCAGAGCCACATACAGATGAGATCCCAAGTATAACACCAGCCAATAAGACAGAAAAGTTTGAGTCCCCATCACCAATATTCAAGAGCTGAAAGACAACTTAAGAAGTCAAGTGGCTAGTGTAACAATTTCCAAGTAAAATGCAGTGCTGCCTTATTTAAAGTATTCAGCTAGTGTTCTGTCCTACTTGTTATAATAAAATCTGCTAAGGGAAAACGAATATTTTTTGCAGTGCACCATAAAAAGTATAAATGTGTTTTTTTGAAATATATGTCAAGAACAAAATTGTACATCTATAAAATGCTGCATGTGATATTTATATGATATTAATTAATTCTGTTATAAACTCTATGTCAAGAAAGTGTATATTTTGCTTCTGAAAAAAAGAGAAAGTAACATATCTGTATGTTTCATGTGTGTATGTTTCTTTAAGCATTTGTTGCCTTAGCCTTCTTCAAACTACCAGTATGTGAATCACATGGTCTGGTTTACATTACTACTTGATCTGAAAGTAAAGCCGATAGCTAGCAGCACAGAATCTGGTCTGAGCCTCATTCTTTCTTATTTTGAATCTCAAGTCTAACAACACACAGCACCAGACAAACATAATGCCGTCCATAAATACTCCATGTAAATAAATCATGTTAAGTATACATGGAATCCTAGTATAAAAACAAACATAGTGGTCATACTCAAAAAGGTGCTGTCTGTCTGGGTAACTACATTGCATATCTTTACAGGGTTCTTGTACATTCAGCATCTGGTGGTTAGACACACGGATGCTCTTCAAGATTCTTTGAAGTAGGTGTTGTGTCTCTGGGTAACAACATTGCTTATCTTAATAGGGTTCTTGAACATTTGGTATCTGGTGGTTTAGACACATGGGTGCTCTTCAAGATTCTTTGAAGTATGTCATAATGTTTATTGTGTAAGCTCTGATGTGATGCTTTCTTTGCAAATAGTACTTGACATTCTGATCCCCACAGTGGTGATAACACAAACAGAGATTCTGAGAGTATGGCTGGCACATTAGCCAGTAGTAAGGGCAGAGTGTCTGACACTAAACTGTCAATGTGTTCAGTAATGGATGATGTCATGTACCTGCAGGACACAGCTGCTATCACATGGGGTATGACTACTGACTGTACGTTAGGTGCCTTGCCTGTGGCTGGCACAGCACCTATTAAGCCATGCATGGGGAAGTAGTGGAGGATGTGCAGAGGTATATATGGCCTCTGAGTCCAACAGCTGTATCGGTCATGTGCAGCTAGTGCTGTTGGCATTGCTGAAACTTCACAGCCATATAAACCTGCTGAAATGGGTGAACAGGCAGTAGCTGGTGATGGTGTTCCTGATAGGAACTATGACTGACACACATGAAAATCATGAGGCAAGGACTCAGGATCTGACATAATAGATCTGTTTTCTTGTGAAGTCACAGGCTTTGTCAATAGACCATGAGCATATATGTAGACAACATGGCTGCCTGTACAGTGTGTCATGCATACTAATAACAATACATAAGGGTGAAGAGAGCTGTCATCTTGTTGCAAGGCATGTAACAATTGACACTTGCTATTATGTCACATACACACCAGTTACTGTGCTTGGCATGTGGTCTGCATGACCTGCATGGTCAGGCACTGCCCAAAATGGGAATGCCCTGGATGGATGAGATGAGATTGTTACCATAGCATGGGCAGGAACATTGTTCATTATAGGTTAGTGGATAACTAGCCAATCCCTGTCATACCACGATATGGCCACAACACCCAACATCCATTTCAGCTAGTTGGTGTGTGCCAACAGAGTTATGTCCTGTGTGTATCCTGATGCCTATGGCAAGTGATGCTATACTGTTTGGTTAAAAGGTGATGAAGCATCAAGCTGCAGGTAAAAAGTACATTGCTACAACACTCTTAATGCATATATCATGTTACACTTTGTGCAGTATTCATGGTTAACATGTCATGGCACATAGTCTTTTACCAGATGTTTATTTATTTATTTATTTATTTATTTATCCTTTGTTAACCGAGTTAGTCCACTAGGCTGTGGGCCCATTTTCAGTAGAGACCTGAGGAGAAAAGCTCTACAAGCACATGATAAAAAAGATTATGCCAAAAATAATGCATAACATCATCCATTACTGTTATTGTATTTGCTCCTGTCTTACATGGTGTGCCTATGTTATGATGATGATTATTATTATTATTATAAGTTCCTACTAGACTAACTGCCATAGTGGGCCATTTTAAGCCTGGCTAATTATCCCATCTGAGAATTAAACCCTGTACCTTGTGTCTGTAAGATAAACACCTTATTGTTTTTTCACTTACCCAGTGAGGCAGGGGGGGCAAGCTTCACCAGGGCTCTCGCTTCTGGCTCCAAGCATCTGGGCATCCAGGTATGACCTGCTCTGGGGACAGTGTCAAGTGGGGAGTTTGAATGGGGAGGTACACCTGTCAAAGAGTAACGCAGGTGTTCTAAGGTGAGCTCAGGGAGGACAGAAACCTCCTGTGGAGCAGAAGGGCAAAAGCTCGCTTGATCTTGTTTTACAGTATGAATACAGACCGTGAAAGTGAGGCCTCACAATCCTTCTGGATTTTTGGGTTTTAAGCAGGAGGTGTTACCACAGGGATAACTGGCTTGTGGGGGCCAAACATTCATAGCGACGTCGCTTTTTGATCCTTCTATGTTGGCTCTTCCGCTCATTGTGAAGCAGAATTCACCAAGCGTTGGATTCTTCACCCACTAGTAGGAAACGTGAGCTGGGTTTAGACCATTGTTTGACAGGTTAATTTTATTCTACTGATGATGTATTGTTGCGATAGTAATCCTGCTCAGTATGAGAGGAACCGCAGGTTCAAACATTTGGTGTATCCTGCCACCCTCCCTAAGTTCATAGGTAGGTACTAGGCTATTGGCCCTAGGGCTATATAAGCCTAGCCAAATGGTACCCTGACTTTTGCCATCCAAGAAAATTATTTTCCTGTGCCCCTGTCAAGCAGAGCCACAGAAGTGATCCCTGGGGTGAATTTCCTATCTCCCATCCAATCATCAAGATTTTTCTTGAAGAGTGCTAATGAGGAGCTCTGTTTGATATAGATATATAGTTTGTTCCAGAGTATGGGAAGTCTCTGGGACAGGAATCTATCCCTCTGGCATGTTCTGTTTATTGTGGTGACAAGATTTAGGTCCCTAGAGCATGTAGCTCAGAGGGATTGGGATTTCTTTAAGTGGAGCATGTCCAACAGCTCTGGGTTTGACATAGCTTTGTATGTTAGGCAGAGGTCGCCTCTGAGTAGGCGATATGCGTCAGAGTAAAGCTGGAGTTTTTTGAGACAGTCTGCATATATATATACCTACATTCTGTGCAGTTATGATGGCCTTTCCCAGAGTCTTCACCAATACCATCTTCATCTCACTGATGTTGTTGCTCAGGCACATGGAGTCATGCTGGTAGGACTCCTGTTCCTCGGAAAAGGAAGTCACCATGCCTTGTCATCATGACATTCTGCAGCATGGCACATACAATGTCTATCCTGGCTGACTTCTCTGGTGTGTACTAGAGAGCCACTACACACACATCCTTCCACCTGAACTGAGATCTGCAGATTCCAAATATGTGCTCTATTGCCAGCCTATTATCAGAAGTGTTTTTGAATACTGTTAGTGGGCTGCTTAAGCTTCTTTACAAAAAGTCTTTTATTCCACAGTTTGGTGGTATTTTGCAATAAATTTGCAAACATTTTCTGTTATCTATATTAAGTTTAGTCACCATAATACTGGGTCTTGTATTGACTCAACTTCTTACACATTCCAGAGACATGTTTTCAAGCAGAATCAAGTTATACATGGTTTTATATGCCAGGGTCATGCCACACGTCAGTAGGATATACAGAACTGAGGAAGTCAGTATAGTGTTTGAGAAGTTCTAGTTTTACAGCCCTTCCATTTAATAGGTTAAGAATGTCTGAAATGTCTCATGCCATGTCAAGTTGGTTGTTATTAGGTTGTAGAATGCTGTATTATGTACTATTAATGACCTGATCATTGTGTATACCTGTGGACAATAACTTCCTATGACCTACTGCTGTGCTACCAAGTAAGCCTTCCTGACTTTGGCTTCATCACATGGTCAGAGCTTAATGTATTGTATAAAATAGTCCTTAGATCATTTATTTCACCAATCACCTTTAATGTCTGTCTTTATTAAATTGGTAATTAAAGTATATAGAGTGCTGTTCATAAACAATGTGCACAATGGTACAGTCATTGCATGCATGAAACAGCACATATAAATGTAGAAATAATTTATAAGCATAGGTGCAAACAGTATATAACACATGTATGCATTGACATAAGGAGTATAAAACAGTATGTAAATGAGGCCACCTTGATGGCAGTTTGAAATAATGTAATTTGTACCCCTCAGCTGTCCATATTTTCGCAGAATGTCCAGATTTTTCCTCGTATTTTTGATCTTTTCCTCATAAAATTTGTGGTTTTCCAGCAAATCACTGAGGACTAAAGACACTAAATAATGACATACATTTGAGTTTCAGACTTCATATACATCAAAAAACACACGCTAACACAAATCCTGTTATTCTAGCAACTTTCAAGTTTTATAACAGCAATATTTAAAATGCATCCCTATTTTTGGGCCATTGCCCCCATTACTTTAGGGTTTGTCCATATTTCTTGCTGTAACAGGTTAAGCGGTATGCTTGTGAAGCATGGACATCATGCACAATGCAGACAAGGACATAAATTAACAAGCTAACAAATGCAAGACATTATCAAAACTGCCAACACTGAAATGGGCAATTTGCAATTTACTTTAACAAATATAATTGCCACTGATGCTGCCAGTGTAGCAAAAGCACCCAGACATCCAGTCACATGCTGCTGCTGTGCTTAAAGATACGTCAAGGCACAGCCCATTTACACTGGGCTTACAAGGCAGAAGCAGATGGGCATGTTCTATATGGATCGCCAGACACTAGATAAACTATGTTGACTGTGTCGGTCAACAGAAGTGGCAGGTGGAATAGATAAAAACAATACCTCTAGAAATTAGGAGCATAACTGCTATGACTATGCTGCATATAGGTACCTTCCAAAGACACACAGGAGACACAAGAGATATATCTCAGGCATCTGCCAGCCACATCCTGCAACAGTTTCTTATATTGGCTGTAGTAGTGAAAATAGTCCCCACTAAGCAAGGCTTCCACTCAGTATGTCACCTACCAAGCATCTTTGGTACAATGGATGCACAGATATATCCATACAGAAATCATTTATGGATGATGCATTTGTATACCTCAATAGGCACACACAGAATATTCAATTAACAGCAAGGTGATATGGAACCACAGGGGCTGCAGCATGGATGTGTTAGCTCACAATCCTGGGCATAATCATGATGTTAATGTCTGGCATTCCGGTGTCATCTATTGTGTGTTGGAGTCCAGTCTGATATCCCATGTATGACTCTTAGGTAATACTAGAGATCCACTGAAGCCATAAGTATTGACCCCTGTATAGTCCCCGCAGACCAGCAGATGGCCTACAACCACACCTGTTGATTTAGATGGAATATCATAGAATGTGTCTTCGTGGACATGAAGATGTGCTTTGGAGACTGGACACCTCTGGTGGTACACTCCAATACATACCTATGAAGGCATGGCATATGTTTGTGGCCTGCTCTATCCTGCCTAACATGACATTGAGGAACCTGAAGGCAGGCCTGGAAGATGACAGTGAAGAGAGGGCCTACAATTCCCCACCAGTCCCAGCCCCATTTGAAAATCCCCAGCTGGTATAACAGTAATGTGCACATCAGATGAAAGATACCATAGTTGCACAGGTCTTCGGATGAAGGCAAGGTGTGACAGCAGAAAGAAAATAATATGTATTACTAATATGATATAGTAAACTACTGTAGTAAGATAAGAATGTGTAGAAAATGCACATTAAAAATATAATAGAACTGTACCAGACCTAACAATATGTGATACAGTGCTACATGTAGAAAGGGGTATAGTTGTTGTCACCAGTTCTCAAGCTGCAGGCATATAGTGCAGACTGCAACAGGAGCTGTAATCACACAGTAATTAAAACCTCAGCATCTCCAGTGTAAAATAGCAAGCACTGCATGGGCCAATAACCTGGCCTCCATCAGCAGTAGATATTCCTGCCTGCATTGCCTGTCCCATTGTGATACTCCTCCGTGCAGGTGAAGCATGTGTACCCACACCTGCAGCCTGAGCTGACAGAGACATATTCTTGGTAACACATCTTGCCAGCTATGAAAAAGATATACCTCGGGGGGGACGGGACACCACTGACAAACTAGAGTGATATAGCTGCTGTTGTCCTTTTCTGGGTAGATCTCAGTCTTAAAATGTTACGCATGGGCAATGGTGGATATCATCTGCACCACAGAACAAATTGACTGGTTGGTGTCATACTGCTTACAACACAGCGTAACTAGGCCATTGGTGCACCACCTTAAGTGCTGCATGGTGGCTGTTTTTATTCTAAGGAGTTTAATTTAGTGTGCTGCCTGAAAAACTGCACATGGGTTGCATAGGTCACACTCTGTGTAATGCAATAATCCTGATGGTTACCATCTCTGTTGCAATATCTTGGCATAGCTATCCAGGGATGCAATGACTGTAACATCCCCAGTCCCCACCTGGGTGTAATACAAGGTAAGTGTCGCAGTAAGGCTGGCACAACAGATCCTTCTGTAGGTTGCCATAATGCAGGCACATTATGTATCCATGTGTCAACACCACTAGACACAGAAGCATTGATACAGTGTGCTAATATCTGTACATAAGAGGTACCCCTATGATGCTTTACCATTGCTGGACCACCATGTGTGAACATGTCATCTTGGGAGTGAGACAAAGATTTTTTCCAAAGGAGATTCTCTGTGAGCACTGCCACAGCCTGTTCCATTAGTCCTCCAGAGCTGGCTTCATCTGTACCATCACCAGTGGTGGCCTTAGCCTTGGTGGTACTAAATATGGCAGAGGAGAGTGGCAGAGGAAGGTGCCTATCCATCTACTGGCCTGTGCTAGTGCAGCATCATCATTATCACCCTAATATCTAATGCTATAGGCACATAAGTCCCTCCAGTTGGTGGTTTGCCCCTCCATGTTGCAGGAATGATAAGGATATACAAAAGCACCACTGCAAGATCTGTAGTAGAGAACACACATCGGTGTCTGTTTATCCCACTCTACCACATAAAAATACTATGGTAATGCA
This sequence comes from Protopterus annectens, assembly GCF_019279795.1. Classification (NCBI taxonomy): domain Eukaryota; kingdom Metazoa; phylum Chordata; order Ceratodontiformes; family Protopteridae; genus Protopterus; species Protopterus annectens. The sequence continues at coordinate 311,853,263 of NC_056731.1, forward strand.
TACATAGGTACCTGCTCATGTAAACTGTCAGGTCACTGCAAACAGATGGCCACTGGAACCCTTCAATTTTCAATGTTCCTTCACTGAGTGTCCCTATAAAGGAAAAATTGCCAGTAATTACTGCATACCATTACTATATGACAGAACACATTCCCTTCACCAGGGGCTCCAACCAACAGCCCACCTGGAAGATCTGTGAAAGGCATCTATGGTTCTGAGGCCAGCAGCAGTTTCTTGTAGCAGTCACCCATGAGCCAGGATAGCCTGCAACACAGTCACCTTCTTTTTAGCATGGTCTCTAACATCTGACACCCTCTGGTGGCATTCCTTCACAATCCTTCCATGGCCACCCAATGAATTTACATCTGCAGTCATCTCCAGCAATGCATCTGTGTTTTCTTGTGGCTCCCATCTCAACCTATTAGGAAAGGGCCATCCTAATGAATGGCCCACAGAAGAGCCTCTGTCTTCAGGGCATTAAAATTCAGTTTACATTTCTTTGTAACGACTACATATTGTATTACATAGCTAGATAATGACAGTAAACATGCACAGTTATGTCATGTATTGGGAACAAAAGAGTGATCACAGCTATTTCAACAGCAAGCTGTAACTAGTAGTTATTGTGTAGGCATCCACGTTGCATTTGCAGTTCACTCATTTGTTACATGAAGTCCACACCCACCCAAGCAACATTTGATCCAAAGTGGACACATAGCAATATGGAAATAAAATTTACATGTAATTTTTGGTGCACATGCATATTCAGATAGCATTAGGGCTCATGGAGTTGGGGTTGGTATAAGGTGGGTTGGGGGTTGGTATAATGGCTAGGGTCTTTACCTCATAGGCACATGATACAGAGTTTGATTCTCACCTTTGAAAGGAAATTGCCAGGCTTAAAACGGCCCACAAGGGCAGCTAACCAAGTATTTAACTATGAACTTATGAAGTTCTGAATTGAAAAATCTGTGTCTGGCACATGAGAATCATGCATGTGGCAAAAACGTGGGTATAGCAAGGGATGTACAAAGCCATTTATTGGAAGGGTACCTGAATATTACCCAGTGAATACATATGCTGGCTGTGGTGCAAAAGGAGACAGCCTTCCATGATGATTGCATACTAGTGAGGATGAGTGACAGGTGCAGCACCTTAAAATTGTACCTTTATCTGCATATTAGCACATATATGCCTATCGTGCCATACTGGACAAGCATTCCCAGTGTCAGTGTGGACAAATTGGAGGTACACTTATTTGAGGGCTGTACACTCCTGGTCCAAACCTTATTATTTGAAAATATACTCCTGCCCAAAGGAAGGTTGTGGACTGACATCTGGACAACAATATGGTGGCACCTCATCCAGTATTGGTAAGGGTATTCACAGGTTGGTTGTGCAGTGTCACGTTAGCTGGAGTGACCTAAGCCAAAGAGACACAGAATGCCAGTGTCTGCTTATGAAGTATGAGTACAGGAATCCAACAACACCCCAGATCAGTACATTATATTCCTGTTGTAATATACATGCACCCCATGTGCCTACCATCCAATGATCTTATTTATTGATCTTATTTATTGCATGCCTCTTTTGCCATAGATGCTGCTTATTGGTATATCAGATAGGTGACCTCTTAGCAACATTCATTTCCCTAGTAAGTATTGAAAGTACCCTTCCCCTGTTTTTCTAAGCTCTTCTCACTGTCTGAGTCATAAGGTAACCCAGGGAAAACAGTGCTAAAAAGTTCGGGTTTAGGTGAGGGTAATGCTGTGCATGGAGGGGCAGAAGGTGTAATATGTAAAGATACAGCTTGCTGTGGAGTTATCTGGATTACAGATTGGGATCAGGCCCATCAAGACAGATGATGAGGAAAGAAAGGAAGCTGATCATCTTCCCCTGAAGATTCCCCCTTCAGCTATTGTCTGATGAACTATTGTCTGATCCTTTGAAGTCACTGGGTATAAGGGAGCAGCATTACATGCTTTTACTGCACTTTTAAGTTCCTTAACTTGCTGAAACAAGTTTTTATTTGTACCTTTTAACCCTTTTACCATGGATTCCTATTCCCTCCTGAAGGTGTCTATATACAAATTATAATGATTCCATTGATCAGATTTTATATTTTTACCCTTTTTCTCCATTTGTGTTCTTTGACTCAGTATTTTAGTTTTGTCAAAAGTACCATTTTCAGGGAAACATAAGTCTAGTTTCAGTTTAGTAAGTTTATGCCATTCTTTTATATACTGATATGAAGTTCCCACATATTGCATTTGCATATAATAAGCTGGAGAACCAGCTGATGATTCAATCATTTTACTGCCTGTTGTACCCATTTTATTTCTCTCTCTTTGTTTTTGTTTTCCCAAGGCTCTATTACCAGGAACACACACACATTCACTCACTGCAGGGCACCACCCTACTATTTATTTCAGACTGAAAACCAATTTAATCTTGTTACCAGGTCCTTCCCAGTCACTTTATACTGTAGATGTTATTTTCAAAACTTCACAATTGTGAATATTAACCTAATCACAGAATACATTCCCTAATACAATAAATAATGTGCATGCAACCCAAAGCTGCATTAGCATCACTGAAACTCACAGGAACTCAAAGACAAAGCGTAAGTTAACAGCACTTACTGAGATGTGTGCCTAGGGTTGCCACCTTTCATTGTGGCTAAAACCTGAGTAAGGCCACACCCCTCCCATCACCCATAACCAGGAGTGGCCTTAGGTCAACTGGTGCCCTAAGCAAAAGGGCTCCACGGCGCCCCTCCACACCAACTGGTGCCCCCATCCTGGTCTACCTACACCAAATAAATACTGGAAAAGTGCCCCTGCTAGAGGGGTGCCCTAGGCGGCTGCCTAGTTGGCCTATGCCTAAGGCCGGCTATGCCCATAACCCTGCCTATCCCCACCCCTGCCCTGCCTACATTCTGCCCATTTTATGACATCGCTATGACATTAGATAATGGGGAATACCTCTTCTCCCCATTCCTGATGCATACTTTTAGCCGATTTAACAAACTTCGATAGACTGTTTCCTTTTTTGAAACAGAATACCAGAGTTTGTACAGTGTTTTCCAGACTACCGGAGAATTGATTTGATTTCTGGATAGTCCAGAAAAAAAATGGATAGGTGGCAACCCTATTGGCTTGCAATATTTGGCAAAGAGATCCTTGCCATAGGCTTCAGTGATATCAACCAAACAAATAGTTGTTATAAAACCTGGTTGGACGTTCGCGTCACTGCACCAACTAAAATGGAAATTTATTACTTCCTAATTCATGGAGCTATAAAGTTCAGTATAAAAACTGTCAATGAATTTATTAAAACAGTATCATGATACGGAAAATCTCAGTGTGGAGAGATTCAAACATAAACAGTCATGAGTTCTTTTGTACCTTCCTAACAAAAAAAAATGCTAACTTAGTTCATACTAAGTTTAAGGCTGTCATAACTATGATAAAATTCATTTGTGCACATTCTCAAGGATGGAAAGAATAAACATTGCAAAATCCGTGTAAAGGAGGACAATTTATCAAATCTTATATGTTCTTTATGTGCTTACTTTAAACAGGCTTATTTCAGAGCACATTTTATGCAAAGAACTAGATACATAAACCTTAGAAATGCCTATATAGTTAGAAAAAACATTTACAATCTGCTTGTTAATGTCTTAAAAGGCAAGTTGACATTTGTTTAAAGAATTACACAAGAGGCACTACAGCAGCTTAAACTAGAATCTTCAGAAATACAGACAATCCACTACAGCATACATTTATATATCTAGAGAGAGGGTACATTAATAGGCACATTGCACAACTGTCCATTGCATATGTGACAGGTGCCATGTTTAATAGTGTCATATTTGACATTGCATGGCTGTACTTTGCATTCTGGTAATGGATGCCTTGTGTTTCAGTACTGGTACTGCCAGTGCTATATTTCACCACTTGTATTTGCACAATTCCTGCTGTGAAATGTGTTTGACACCCTCATTGTCATGTGGCATAACTGCCACTACAGCTGTTTACTCTGATACGGTATTTGCTCTCTAACAGACATAACACCTGTATCTTAACATACTTTTACTATACTCATCAATTAGATGTATGGTATACCTTTATTGCCACACTGAGCAACTGTCCCTATTGCTATTTGCTGAGGTAAGGTGTAACAAGGTGTAATTTGATGTTCACTACAAATATCAGCAGCTGTAGCCTAACAAGGTGTTGAGGCACAGGACAATGATATACATTAGGTGTTTTGCTGTTTTATGTGTTTCAGACCAACTAATGTCACTGAAGGATCCCTGGCAGCAGAAGGATCTACAGTCATTTAAATGATGTTACAGTAACTTACAGCAGAAAGAAACTTCTGGAAATCAGGTATTTGATTGTGCCATCAATCTGGCTGGATTCCCTGCATACTACAGAACATCTGAGGCCTACAACACTCACAGAACTGTTGGAACTTGGCATCCTAACCAAACAATCTTCAAAGTACCTACATCTGTAAATGGAAGGTTCTAGAACGATCAGGAGGAGACCCAGAAGGAAGAGATACAACAGAACCAGAGCAAGAGGCTGCAGAGCTGGAATTGCTACCAGATTGAAAACAAACTGTCACAGGCCTGCACTCCCCTCAATTCTGTTAGCAAATTTATGCTCATTAGACAACAAGATGGACTTTCTCAGGCTTGAGCTGAACACCATAAACAAGGTGAGAAATTCTTCTCTTTTAATCTTCACATAGACTTGGTTAAATAACAGGATTAGTGACAGTGCTGTAAGCTTTGATGGTTTCACTTTGTTAGAGCTTATAGGAACCTAGCTCTGTGTGGAAAGGCTAAGGGAGGTGGAGTTTGCATTTTTGTGAATAATAGCTGGTGCAAAAACTGTAACATTGTGAATGAACATTGCTCTGTAAATGCGGAATTTCTGATACTGAAATGCAGACCTTTTTATGTACCCAAAGAACTAAATGGTGTCTGTGTAGCAGCTGTATATATACCACCGAGTGCTAACATCACTGAAGCACTGAATACACTGCATAATACTATATGTGAGCTGCAATGCAGGAATTCTGACTGTGCATTTATGATAGCTAGTGACTTCAACAAAGCAGATCTCAGGGAGGTGCTACCCAATTACTCCCAAATTGAGGATTTTCCCACAAGGTGAGCAAATACTCTGGACGAGGCTTACACTGACATAAAAAGGGGCATACAGAGCTGTACAACAGCCAAACCTGGTGGCTGTGATCACATCGCCATAAAACTAATACCAGCTTACAAACCTCTTTTGATCAGAGATAAGCCCACTGTGAAACAAATCAGGGTCTGGCATGAAGGAGCCATGGAAAGTCTCAGGGGCTGCTTTGATACCACAAACTGGAATGTCTTCAGGGAAGCAGTCATGGTGAACAATCTGGTGAGCATAGATAAATATACTGAGACAACTATGCCTTACATATCCAAATGCATGGAGGATGTAATGAATATAAAAAATATTAAAGTGAGAGCCAAGCAAAAACCATGGCTAAACAGCAAGCAAGGTGTATGAGTTGCTGAGGTCAAGAAACACCGCTTTCAGGGCAAAGGATAAGAAGGGTCTAAGCGTGGCAAGGGCTGATCTAAAAAAAGGGTATCAAGGAGGCCAAGAGGGAGTACAAAAAGAGGATACAAGGATGTGATAGACTCAAGAAGCCTGTGATATGGTATTCAATAGCTAACTGACTACAAGATCAAGTCAGCTCAGTGCGATGATAGCACTGAATTTCTGGACAGTCTAAATACATTTTATGGCAGGTTTGAAGAGAAAAACAACCTGGAGGCTGTAAAGCTTCTCAATGACCAAAAGGAGGCAGTACTCAACTTCAGTGCTGATGTAAGGAGCCAACTAAGGAAAGTGAACCCCAGGAAGGCACTGATAACATTCTGGGGAAAATATTGAAAGGTTGTGCAGACCATCTCAGCATAGTCTTGATAGACATCTTCAATACCTCACTTGTCCAGGAAAAAGTATAAGTTACCAACATAATCCTTCTGCACAAAAAAGCCAACCCCACCTGCCTAGATGATTACAGACAGGTGGCCCTTACATGAAATGTAATGAAATGCTTTGAAAGACTGGTTAAAAGGCATTTGACTAGAGTACTACCCCAATCCTTTCACCTACTGCAGTTTGCCTACTGGGCAAACAGATCAACTGCTGATCCCATTTTGGTGGCACTTCACCTCACATTGGAGCATCCTGAAGAGAAGAACAACTATGCCAGGCTCTTGTTCATTGATTTCAGCTTGGCATTCAATGCAGTGATTCCAATGCAACTTATAGAAAAGCTAATCAACCTAAGAATAAATAAAGATCTGTGCAACTGGATCCTCAATTTCCTAACTGGAAGACCACTAAGGAAATGTGCTGGTAACAACACTTTAGGGAGTATTACAATCAACACTGGAGTACCCCAAGGTTGTGTGCTTAATCCTTTACTCATCACAGGCCTTACCCATGACTGCTCTGTGAAAGCTAGCAACAACCCCATTATCAAATTTGCAGATGACACCACAGTGGTGGGACTCATAAGTAGTGATGACGAGAGTAGGTATAGGAATGCGGTCATCTCCCTGACTGAATGGTGCTATAACAACAATTTGGACTTGAATGTCAATAAAACAAAAGAAATCGTCATTGACGTCAGAAGTTCTGCCATGCACCTGCCCCTCAAGATCAACGGTGCAAAGAACAGCAGATAAGATCATGGGCACTAGTCTTCCTACCTTACAGGAGCTCTTTGAAATGAGATGTAAAAAGAGGAGCCACAAAATACTGAGTGACACTTATATCCAGCATATGGTTGGTTCACTAAACTTGCATCTGGTAGAAGGCTACGATGTATCCGCTGCATGACCTCCGAATTCATGAACAGTTTTTATCCAACTGCAATGAGACTCAATACAGACATGAATCTGGATGTATCAAGACTATATTAGATTGTTACTTTCTCATTCTTTTCCTTTTTTCACACAGTAATTCTATTTATTTATTGATACTAAAATTAATATATTCTCATTCAAGTGCAATTCCAAGCACTTCCTGATGTGCAATATCACCCAATCTCACCTCTGTGTACAGTGCACTTTTCTTTTCATGTATTAATCATCTAGTAGTCAGTGTTGTCCAGTGTATATAAATAGTGTACAAGCTACCTAGACATTTACTTTTGTACAAGTTATTGTTTATTCTTTAATACCTGTCACGTCTTGTCTTTTTGTATTAGTTTTTTTTCCTGCAAAAGAGCTGACACTCAAAATTTCATTTAGGTAGCACTTGTGTTTCCTAAATGACAAATGAGAAATCTATCCATGTGGATTTGTACTGGGCTATCTGGTCTGTCATGTGATGCCTGGGATTTCTGGAGGACCAAGCTTATGTGACAGGATGTGAAACATTCTGCAGTTGATGGATATGATGCAGTGGAATATCTTCCACATACAGGATATCATGGGGCCTTACAACCACAAATGGTGTCAGGTTTAAATTAATTTTGATGGGTATATTACATCCTTGCCAGCATTGTTTTGGACCTTCTACCATGGTAGCTGATGTCCGCAGGAGATCCTGACACACTGTCACCTGGCTCTCCATGTCTAAGGCATCAGTATCCAGCCACATATTCCAGGAATGTGGCTCAACGGGGACAACTCTTGTGGCACCACATATGGCAGCTTGCATAGGCACAGCACCCTCTCAGCTTTGCACAGAATGTAATAAGCCCAGTCACAAATCCGAAATCCATAACCACCAAACACACTTTAATGAAAGCGCTTTTACTGAAAAAGCACTTTCATTAAAGCGTGTTACTAAAAAAAAAAAAACACTACATTAATGTTTTAGCACACCCCTGTACTTTAATATTCTCCCTCCAAGACCGCACTACAGTGGGGAAAAGGGAATTTTCCCTTATCTGCACCGTAGTATGGCCTCGGCAAGAGGCATACTTACGCGAAAGTGCTTCTTCGGTGAAAAGCACTTTTGCATAAGTATGCCCGGCCGTTTGGGTTTCGGACTTTTAATCATTCGATCAAAAGTCCTAGACCCATATATATATATATATATATATATATATATATATATATATATGTGTGTGTGTGTGTGTGTGTGTGTGTGTGTGTGTGTGTGTGTGTGTGTGTGTGTGTGTGTGTGTGTGTGTGTGTGTGTGTGTGTGTGCGTGTGTGCGCGTGTAGGTGTGAGTTTATTTTTATCATTGAAAAGACAAAATAATGAAACTGTAAACATCATCCAAAAGCATGAATTATGCATATAATCAAAAATAACCCAACAAAACAAAGCCAATCATTTTTTACAGGTTAGGGGACTTGCCCCACAACCCCTAATGCCTAAGTATACCAACAGTGGGGAAAGGGAAAAAATTCCTTAAGCCGCTATTCAGATATCTTGGACTAAAACACAGTATATCACTTAATCAAACCAAATTCATATCGCTTAATCAAACCAAATTCAATTGAAAAGGATGATAAATTCATTCTCGACAAAAAGAAGCAATGACCGAGAATGCTGCACTTGGGTCTTAAAAAGTTTACATGTCACACATGGAGGGAGAGCTGAAGCCCTTCAGCTCTGACCACTAGTATGCACTGTCAGTATTTATTTCTGGATGCTTGTAGTGCATTACCTCATGGACATCCATCTCCTAATCTAGATCCTTGACATCTTGCTTTGGGGCATCAGCCCCCTTCATTTCACTCGAGCTATTTATATATATATATATATATATATATATATATATATATATATATATATATAATATATACATATATATTTTTTTTTACTTTGTTATATTTATGTATTGAGTCTTTTTATATAAATTGGGTTATCACATTCAATTTGGGGACTGATTTGCTCTCTGCTACCGTTTCCACACTTCTATGTCAGGATGTTCATGTACATGGTACATGTGGTATTTCCTACTGGATGCATGACAGTGTAAGGGACATAATTCAGTTAGCAGGCCACATAATACAAGTATTGTTGCCTATATGTCCTCGTAGCCAATACCCATCATCTGCACTCTACAGCAATACAAGATCAAAGACTGCCTTTGTACATACTGACACATCTCAGTGTTGCCATTGTATGTTGTCTGTTTTGCAGATGGATAGTGCTCAATTCATCAATGTCCTTACGTGTGCTGCCATGCACCGATATACTATTTAGGAAATGTGTACATTTCCCGTCAAGCACATACATAACCCATGTACATAATGGTGTACTGTGTTTATGGACAGCCCTTCCTATCTTTCTTCTCATATATGACAGGGACTGTATTTTGTGGCATTGAGAGTGAAACTGTTATTGCAGCAAGTGCTGATCTTGTCCAAACCTTTCTGAAGTATTTTTGCATCCACAGCGGAGACAATTACATTTCCCGTTTTGCAATCATCATCATTGTTTCACACCATAATTCCCTGCCTGTATATATATATATATATATATATATATATATATATATATATATATATATATATATATATATATGTAAAAAAGAGATCACATAACAGTAGTTTCAGCACTAGGCCTTAAGGAACTCTACTGGACAGCAAGATTTTATTTTAACATACCTACATTGTCGGTGCAAGGTCACTAGTATATTTTAGGATAAGTTCAGTTGCTAGTTGATCTGATAGGTATGTAATTGTTAGGGTTAGGGTCTGATGTAATCTCTTCCTTATGTATGGGAGAATACTCTAGTCTGATGCCAAAGCTTTTAAATGTGTCCAGTTTTAATGAACTTGAGAGGAATACTGGATAAAGGTCTCAATGAATTATTCATTATGGTATGTAGGAAACTACTAGGAATACTGTTGGGTCCCACAAAGCTAAAGTTCTGAATTTGTTTTGCTTCTTGTATACTTTATTTATTTATTTATTTTATTTTATTTTTTTATTTATTTTCAGTTTGTTTGGCAGGATGGTTCATTGGGCCACGAGGAGTCCATTTTCAATGGAGTCCTGGGGAGAAAAGCTCCAGAGAAGTACAAAATACACATAGCAATAAGACAAATATAATATATAATTTTCTTCTCCCAGCCTGCTGACTATTGGCTGTCACATAACCCAGATATCCCATTCATTTCATGTGAGTGAGAGTCAGTCATGGAAGGCCATTATGCAATCAGCCATCAAGGATTTTGCTTTTTGTCATAACCACTCCCCCCATAGTTGACATGAGTGCTCACAGCCATGAGTACCTGGTATTCCTTCCCCTGTGAACATTAGTGTTCATGGATATGCCTATGCCACATAAAGACTATCATACGAACATGGCCTGGTACAGCCAGGCAGACATCAATGGGTCATACACTGCATTGCATATATCTCTTTCTCTAGTAGATGACAGCTGGCACTGAAGCAGGAAGGCCTACCTCCCTTCCTCCCATAAAGATGCACACTACTCCAATTCTCCCATTATCCCTTATATCCAGTAGTACCCAGTCTTGTTAGTCAATTCTGGCATGGCTAAATCAGAATCAGGACTGTATCCTTTTCCACCACAGAGCCAACTTAGTGCTTTTCAGATTTTCACAGCATGCATATCATTTTCTCCATAATTTTGAGGAGCAAGGGGTTATTGTTTATGGACAAAGGGTGTAATACCTTGAAAGTACTTTGGTCATCATTGCTGGAACCAACTGTGTGGTGCCATGGTAACTCATAAATCATTCCATAACCATATGGCACTCTTTTGATATTGATGAGAACTAAATGTGATTCCAAGCCTCACAGCACATCATGTTCAGGAATTTTTCGAGGTTACAAAAGGCATTGGTCTGGGACACTTTATGGTGTCTCCTATATTTGGCTGAAATGCCACAAGTGTCAGTATACCAATTGGAAATCATTCCTTGATTTTTTAGGGAATGGTGTTTTCTTGCAGGCTATGTGTTTTGGCATGTTTGCTGCACACCTATGACACACAGCCAGTCTCAGCTGTCTGCCAAGATTAAGGTGCAGAATTATAGGGTACCAAAGCCTTTACTTCCTGACTGAAGCCTCTTGTTCAGGCTTATGGTTAGCAGCTGAATCCAGGACATTATATTATTGCATGGCACTAACAAGATGTGGTAACATTTTTCCTTGCTTGTATGAATGCATTCTAGTGTTCTCTGCAATCTCCACTCAAAGCTTTATGGGAGATGTAAACCATCACAGTCTTGCTAAATCAGACATCGTTTGGTTAAATTCATCCTCTCATTTTCCTTATTTCCATTCCATCTCTGCAGACAGATTTGTGGGATCACACTCAATGACTTTGCCCATTTGGCACAGTGGCTTGCCATAAGTGTAAACTGCTCAGAAATCTCATTTATAAGTTCTACTCAGGTTCTAAACAGTCTACAAAAAGTGAACTAATGTTTTTCTTTCAAGAGGCTCATATTATTTTAATCAAAACAAAACAAAACACTCCTTCATAAAGAAATACATGTGCTAGTTTTAAAGTATCGGTTAATAGAACACGATATAAGGAATGCTGTTTGTATTTATTTGCGTCTGTTATTTAAAAATGAAAATATACTTCATGCATTTTGGGTTTAACAAAATTTATATGCAAACAAAGTATCTAGCTCATTCTATGAGTCCACAACAGTCTTTGTGAAAAAAGTATTTTTGTGGATAAAGGGAGTAGTTAGCCCCTACAATTTGTTGCCTGTGTTCCATCCTCTCCCACCACCCTTGCTGTTAAGATGACTCCTTCACATCTCCTTAATGGTATCTTGTGCACTCATATAATGCCCTCATTTCTGAGGGTCTCTAGTGGCAAAGTTTTAGCACCTGTGGTCTCTGGTCATATCCTTTCACCTCCATTGTATGCATCCTTCTGTTGCCTTACCTCTGAAGTCTTTCCGGAAGCATGGTATCCCTCCCCTTGTATGGCGTCCATAATGTACTTCAGTTGTAGGCTGACATGGGCTTAATAGAATGGAAACTTTACCTTTTAGTTTTAATAGTCTATTCCCTTGAAGATACACTCCAGGATTCAACTTCAAATTTATTTACATAGTTAAGGTCTAAGCATATTACAAGCTAAAATATTGTTAAACAGAGGACAAATAATCTTAACGAAAACTACAACAATCAAGTTTATACAAAATTTCTCTCTAATTACAGCATCTTCTAAAACCTACCCTTTTGCTCTACTCTTGATAATCCAGTCCAGGCATGGTCAATATCCTCAGATTATTTTGGAACTGTACTGTGATAAGTTTAATTTCCCCATCTTATTCTTCACACCAGTTTCGCTGCAACCCAAGTGCAGTACTTTGTATTTGTCTACATTGCTTCCTCAACTTCCACCCATCAGCCTTCTTAGTTAGCATTCTCTAATCCTTCAATGGACTGTTTTCTTCATCCCATCCTGCTACATCTACATAGAAAAGAGGAATGTGTCAAGCATCAACCCCTGGTATCCACTAGTCTTTATTCCTATCACTGTCACTCTCATCGCGGCCATTATTGTCCTACAACTCAACCATCCAGAAGTCCAGTTTGGTAGTCTTGATCCTGCATCAACAACTTCAGTTTTCCTAGCTGAGTCATAGGCGTTGGTGAAGACCATTTAGATCATGTCTCCCAGCATTCCTCTCTCAAGTACTGCTGTAACACATTCACAAAACTGGAGCAGATTTGTCTGCTTCTTGCATGAATCCATGTTAGTTACCAACCCTGTGATTGCTGACCTTGACAAAACCACCAGCCTCTCCCTCAAGAATATCTTCATGGCTTTCTCTGCAAATTCTATTGCACTAACAGGCCTCAAGTCCCCTGGATTTTTACTGTTTCCCCTCATGTCATCGCCAGTCTTCATGTACTTTAGCAGTGGCTATTCATACATTGAATACCACTGTCAGCAGATTTGCCAGCATAATGGCCATATTCTTGAGGCTCCTTGGGGCCAGTCCATACAGTCTCTGTGCTTTATTCTCCATATTGAGAATAATTTCCATTTTTAACTTCTTCCCTGTCTATTCTGGTATCATCTCCTGCTCTCCTTACTCTGCCATTGTTCCCAATATGCCCCCCTTACCTTTCCTTTGTAAAGACTGAACTGGTATATTCATTCAATACCTCTGATTTTTTCTCTTTCTTCTTAGAGCTCCCTTCCATCTTTGCTCATTCTAACCAGGTTTTCCCTTCTTTACTTCTTCTACAGAAACAAAGAAAACTTTATTTCCACCATTGAACCTTTTCCCATCTCCCTTTCCGCTAGTACCTTAGCACCTTCCTTACTTCCTTTATATACAATTGATAAATCTATTAAATATGTACAATATATCACAAGCTGATGAAAATACTGACCAGAGGAAAAAATGCCAAAACATCCCATGAAAATATCCCTATAACTGAGAGCAAAGCATGTTCCTATATGTGTACAATTCACTTGCAAATACTATTACCCATTAAAGTAAAACAATCCTAGTTAAATAAATATCCATCATATAATAAATAATGGCAACAGCTAAAAGTAGCAGCTTTATTAAAACAACCCTGGTTCCTCAGCAAGGCTTCAAGGAAGTGAAAAACACTTACATAATCAAAGATTAAATAAAATAACCAAAGCAAATTAACCCACCAATGATCTCCAATTTAATTCCTTATTAAGGCTATGTGGTCTTAAAGTCCTATACTTCAAAATACAGATACTTTCTGTAAATAACAAGTGCTGCTGAATGGTACTGTAGAGCAGAGTGTGTGTTGTAACTTTAAGAAGCATTTCAAATGAAGGCACATGCATGTAAATAGTGAGCACGTGCAGGCAGCAGTGCCATTTTGAAAGAACAGCCAGACTGTGAGCATGTATGAGTGTAGCAGTCAGTCTGTTTATAAGCTTATTTAAGTTTAAGTTACAAAGCCTCAATCCAGATGTGTTTGTATACTGTATAATAAAGCTGCTTGAAAGAAGACACCAATGTTTGTCTGTTTTGTCCTAACTAGACGAGTGACAGATATAGCTTCCTATGTGCCTGCCTCCATATGTAAATACAACACTAACTTATATTTTCAGTAATTTAAAAGAAAGTGAACTCTTCTTCCTCCTAATTGTTTATTACTTCTCTATATGAAGTATCAGAAATCAGTGACTATCAAAGATTGGCTCAGTACTGTATGATCATCTTTTTTTTACAAGCACATCTGCATAATAAAATGAATACAGCTATCAAATGTTGTATTTTGCTTGCCCCAGTGTTGTACTTTGCAAACTTGAATAAATACAGCATTCAGCTACATAAAATTCAACAACATAGGGTAGTCAAGGTGAAGTGATTTGTTTTCTTCAAAGAAAACAAATTATCATGAGTAAATTATATACCATACCTGGCTCCTGAAAAAAAAAATACATTGCATTCAACAGTCTACCTTTACACGGTTTAATTAATATAGCCTCCAGATACTGTACTTGGCATGGCTGAAGGAATAGAAGGCTCAACCATCCTAATACCACATTATAATACTCTGAAGTACTGCCGTTTTCACTGATAGGATTGCTGCAGTAGCTTTTTACTTTAGGCAGCATTTTGGGTTTATAAATAAGAAAAATATTAGAAAAATAAGAAGAGAGGAAGAGGAAGGAGGAGATAAAGAAAATGAAACGTTGTACTACTTTCAGTAATGCACCTTTTGTATACTTCAATTACTGTAGTCTCTAGATGGTATATTTTAGGCAGCTGAAAGAATTATATTCAACCCTACAAAAGCCAGCAGTGCAGGACATTGAAGGATTCCACTGTATTTTGTTTTGGATTCTGAAAACTTTAATAGAGCTATTAAAGAGCCAATGTTTGAGCTTAAAAGTTTCTGCTCTGCAGTGGTTCCATACCATCAAGGATTATGGGTTTAACTTGAGCATGCATGTATGTGTTTTTGTAGGCTTACCACTTGTCTGAATCCAGTCTAACAACAGAGCGAGCACAGCGCTTCTATTTTTATTATATCTGTAAAAGTTCAAGCGTTGGTGGGGTGTCCACTCTGTAACATACTTCCATTGTGTCTAGCATTCACTCTAGACACCATTCAGGTGACCCCAGTAAAATCAAGACCCTAAATCATAATAGCCAACTCTAATACAGGGCCTGATAACATGGATTTGCAATCTCCTAATTTCTCTGTGGCCAGCTTGGTAGATATGGTTACCTGAGACAGTGTAGCAATTATCTCATCTTCTCAGACAACCTTTTAATCCTTAAAGAAACTAACACAGTATGCAAGATACATAAATTCCTCAGAGGCAAAAATATCACTTACACATAAAGTTGTCAAGAACACACACACACTACTTGCTTCACACATACTGATCACCACACACATAGACCTTCTTACCCTGAGGCATTTAAAAGAAACCTTTCCAAACCTCAAAGATCTCCTAAGCCATCAATCTGTGACACCAAACCTCAGCAATTACTCAAGTACACACTAAAAACAACAGCTAACACCACACATAAGCTTACACACAATGATTGCTGCCAAAACAAAGCCCATAAGGCAAGTAAACACTTTACCTGGTCCTCTTGTCATAGGGGGTTCCATTGTACAACACACAGATACTCCTCTCACCAGGCTGGACAAGAAGAAAATAATGGTTAGTCGCCCATCTGGAGCTGGGATATGCATCATCATGCACGCACACGGACGTCACTGCACCACAGGTACCAATATGATTCTATCATAGTCCATGTGGGTGTAAATGACCTCACGTATACATCACTGGACTGTATGACAAGAGACATTCTGAATATGTATCATTGACAGGTTATGTGTCTTCCATTGACAGAACATGGTTAACAGACCACTTTGCTTTGCCAAGGGTGGCCTGCACCTGTTCCTGCTGTGGCTAAAACTTTATCCATCCATCCCTTAGAGGCCTTTTTAGGCAATGTTAAAATGACAAAACTACCAACATAGCAAAAAAAAGGCAATCTTGAGATGTTACTACTGAATGCTAATAGTCTAAACAAGAAACTCCACACTCTACAAGCTCTCCACACTCTGGAGAAAGTAGACATTTGTGCTGTTACCAAAACTTGATTTAAAGCCACAGAAAGTACTGCAACATTGGAAGGCTATAGTGCCTTCCACACATTTAGACCAAGAGCAGCAGAGTCAGAGGCTAAAGATGGAGGTGTCAATCTACATTAGCAGCAAATACAACTCTAGCTTGATTAAACATGATGATGTCATGGAGTTCATCCATGTCCAAGTCTCCATAGACAAGGCTCCTTGCCATGTCCTAGCCAGCTACAGGTCACCTTCTATGACCCACAAAGCTAACAACTCTCACCTAGACCTACTAGAGGTGCTCACTATCCTACCAAATACCCTATTCATTAACTGCTCCTCTATAGACTGTGAAATGTAGACTGCTTCTAACTCTCAGGGACAATGTTTCCTGGACTTTATCAACACAAACAGCCTGGACTAGATTGTGTACTCTCTGATCAGAAAATCAAACATATTGGACCTAGTATTCACCAACATGGGAGAGTGTTGCTCCTCCCCGTGCCATGTCTTTATTGGTGAAGTTGGACCACAAAGTTGTTTCTGTCAAAATAAAAATCAACCCAGAAAACTCAACTAAACCTACACAGCTAGGAACTATTCTAAACGGTTTACCTTCATGTGTGTGTATTCCACATGGGCGAACAGCAATTGTCCGAAAGGCCATTTGCAAAGTTTGCAAACACCAAATGGAAAAAGGTTCGAATGTGCAATGAGCAAATGCATTGCATATTTGACATTGTGGGGTGGATTGCACTATAGTGGGGATCGGAAAATGGTCCCTTTCCCCACTGTAGTGCGATCTCGTTGTTAGAATATTAAAGTAGGGGTGGGGGTTGCAGGGGGGCTTGCCCCCTGCTTTACACTTCATTTTTTTTCTTTCGATATTTATGTTCAAAAATCAGCAAATCTGCTTTTCGATTTGCTGATTTTCGAACATATGGAATTGTCGCTGTTCTGACTTTCTTGGTTACTATTCGCTCATATGAGCAATCGCACCATTGTGATTCAGTTTTGTAAAAGTAAACCATTCTAAACTACATCAAATTAAGCAACAGTTTGTCAAAATTCACAGCTCCCCAAAACATCGAGAGCACAGCTATCTATGCAGAATTATTTAAAGAAACCCTGTACAAACATGTAAAATCAGAAAAAGCAACTCTCATAGACACAAGACCTCTCTGATTCAACTAAACAGGAAACTAAGAAGTCTAATAAATCCAACAAAGCCAATTACAAGGTCAGGATAGCCTCCCAGACTAAGGAGAAAAACAAGGCCTTCTTCAGCTATGTCAGAAACCTTAAAGGCAATACTCAGCAGTGTGCAAAACTGATGGCAAATGGTTCAATCTTCACTGATCAGGGTGACATAGCAAATCTATTGGCTGACAAATTTAGCTTTAACTTCACCCCCCCAACTACCCCCTGTGAAAATCTGTCTAGCATATCCCCCCAACCATCAACAGGGGGCAGGTCCTAATGGTGCTTGCTAAGGCCAAAAATACTGCTTCAGTGGGTGCCAACAATATTCCCAGTTGCCTCTTAAATAGCCTAAACATGACCTAGCAGACAACTTGAGGCACTTTTAAACTACAGCCTCGAGACAGGTTACATGCCAGGTGAATAGAAGGCCGCAATAATCATCCCTCTTCACCATCAACTGACCCCAGGAAGTATAGATCCAACAGTCTGAGAAGTCTAATACGCAAAGCCATGGAATGAATTATCATGGAAATGATCAAAAAAGGACATTGGTAACCTACATTGGATTACCATCCCAGCTTGGCTTGGTTAAGGAAAGGTCTTGCCTACTTAATCTGTTAGACTTCTTTGAGAGGGTCACTATGGCTATGGATGACGAAAAAATGGTACATACCACCAACCCTGACCTAGCCAAGGCATTCAGTACAGTACCCCACTCAGGTATTGCTAACAAACTCTCAGAACTAGACATAAATCCTAACATAACTGTTTGGATGGCCAGCTGGCTCACAGATAGGACCCAAGAAGTCAGGATTGGTGAAATCACTCCAACCAAGAGACTGGTCACCAATGGAGTACCCCAGGGCTCTGTGTTGGGCCCACTTCTGTTTGGCTTCTACTTCTCAAAAATCATTGTTACTGCCAAAGGCCTCTGACTCACCAAGTTTACTGATGACTGTAAATTGGGAGCTATTATAGATTCCCCATGTCACCAACATCCTACAAGAGGCACTAACACAAACAAATGGCTGATGCAAAAGCCACAGATTAAAACTCAGTGCAAAGAAATGCATTATAGTGCCCTTTGGGAAATCATCCACCCAAACTAATTACTGTATCACTAAAACAACCCTAAGTGTTGACCTGATAGTTAGGGATCTGGGAACATATATAGAGAGTAAACTGGCTTTCGACCAACACATAGCCAAAATAGTAAGAAAATTATTCGATGTCACCCAAATCATAAGCAGGGGTATGGCATCCAGGTCCAAGGAAGTAACAGTATCACTCTGTGTAGCTCTTAGCAGAGCCATCATCGTGTACCATGTCTCCTTTGGCATGTACCTAACCAGGCACTTGCAATAGTTGGAACACCCTCAAAAGTTCATCCCCAGTAGAATCCAGGGTATGAATACCCTGTCCTACACAAATCACCTTAAGGTTCTATCTTTGTACTCAGTCTCCTACAAGTTACTGAGAAGGAATCTATGCCTATCTTATAAGGCATCCTCAGATCCAGCTCAGATGGATCTCTTGCACATCCACAGGACAAATAGCACCAGAAACACTAGATCCAAGGAACTGAACTTTGCCTGCAACATAAATAGAGTATGCTGAAGGGACAAATATGTGCCACACAGGATCACCGTGGCATGGAATAAGCTCCCCATCTACGTAAAGCCAAGTTCATCCCTTACCCTATTCAAGAGAAACCTTGATCATTAGATGGGAAGTCACAAATTCAGCCCTGCTCTGACCCCCGTGTTTCTGATGGACAGAGGTCAACAGCAAGTAAATTAATCCCCAGCTAATATACCCCCCCCCACATAAATCTTAGCTACCTCTTTAATATCATACCTCACCATATAGTTGTCCAAGGAACTCAGGGACAAACCTGGACTGGGTTGCATGGCTAGGTTTGTAAAGACCCTGGTGGTCATTAGCCTAGCATAAACCTATGAACGATTTAAGGAAGTATGTGAACCTGATAGTATTCAAAACCTACCAAAAACCTAGGATTTGGTGCTTAAAGTACACCATCTTACTCGTGTGTATTAACCATAACCCTGCCACTAACCCTGTCCCTACACATTACATTAGTAAAACTCTTTCACTAACAGTAACACTACATAGAATAGAAGGACACAGAACACACACAACATAAAACATGCACAACACCGAATCTGTCTTCTTCCCTAACTTTTACTCTAACCCTAATCCACAAACACTTGCACATGCACACTAATTGCTGTAACACAGTCTTATACATGTTCACAACCACCACCTTTTTCATTTAACCATTAATCTTCCTGCACAGTCCTACTTACCTGTACTATATAAAACTAAATTCAACCAGATATGATTCACACCATTAAGCATTTACTCATTTATGTGTTGTATCTTTTTTACACACACAAAAACATTTCAACCAAAAGAGTTTTCAACCTTTTGAGTTGCAGCGATAGACAGATAGATAGATGATAGATAGATAGATAGATAGATAGATAGATAGATAGATAGATAGATAGGGAGACAGATAGATAATCTGTTAATGTAAAGAAAAGCAGACGCAGCTAAGCACTGATGAAAAAAAATTACCCGGGTCTGTTTTATTCAGGTTTTCTAGTGGACCATCAGAATTGGTATAAAAAGAGAAAGCATAAAAAAATTGGTTAGAGGAGCAGAGTTCGCCATCTAAATAATCAGTAATCCTTGAGAAATCTTAAAACTGATATTTCAAAATAACAGCACATGGCCAAAAACAGCAGCAATTTCTTATTTTGCACAGTACCAGGTCTGCACAGATTAACCCCCTGTATATCTACTGACAAAGAGTTATTGTATGGACTTAGTTCAGCAATTTAATAATAAATGTATGCATAACTACCTCCAGTTTTATTAAGAATATCAAATCAATACATCTAGGCAGATTGATGAGTCTGAGTGCAAAATCATACAGCTATATGTTTAAATCAAAGTAGCTGAGAAGCATGGTGCAATTCATACTTCGATAAAAAGCAAGCTTGTGGCACAGCAGGTAAATGCACTAGTTCTGTGATAACAATAATCCAAAATGGTTGTAGCATTTATTCTCACAACTGATAAAATATCTGCCATCTTACAACCCCCATTTGCAGCTCTTTGAACAGAAGTGAATAAAGTTTTATTTGTTGATGTCCTCAGCACTGCTAAGATATAAATGTATGAAAGATCTGTTCTTAAACGGTTTCTTTCTCTATCAGGCTCAGGATGACTTGCTAGCAATATCTGTTTATCTAAAAATCTCTGCATTAATAGTTTTTCCTTGTCTTAACTTAACCACAGTTGCATTTTTAAACTGAGGTATAATTTCTGCAGATCATGAAACTGTGTTTCCCTTTAGGTACTGATACGGAAAATTTAACCCCCCTCCCAAAAAAAAAAAACAGTTCTGAAAACCATACATCAATATTAGTGTTAGGCCATTAATAGACCAGAAGTGCTGCCCAAACTCAAAAACATTGTATCGGTGTTTCTGTCTTAAAATTGTTAATTTTGGTTAACACTGTGCCTTTTTCCTCCATTTCTTTGAAACTGTGTTATTTTTCATTAATAACAGCAAAGTTTGGAAGTTCAGTGATCCTCTCCTGTTTGGCAGTAGAGGTGACAAAAACATATTTTTAGTAATGATTCATTAATGGCTGGTCAAACAAGTAATACCTGCTGAATAGATTAAGACAAAATGCATCCTTATCAGCCTTTTGATGTGTGAATATGTTCATTAACTGTAAAATATATACTTGACACAGTGTTTGAAATTGTTTACATAAGCCATCAAGGAGACCTGTTTATTGTTAATATAATCTACTGGCTGTTTGCGCTGTCTCACCGCTTCACATTTGTCTGATGTTCTAATGCTTCAGGTGATACTGCCGGTGGGAATAGCCAACACGTATTGTTCATTATTTTATGATTAATTGCAAAATAGTTAGCTCATTTAGAAAGTTCAGAAACCATTGGCAGAGCTTGTGTTTAATACAGGATGCTGCCAACATACTCCTATTCAATGAATACATTTTTATTGTCTCTCTAGTTTCACGCTGAAATAACATTTAATTCTCTGAAACTTCCTGTGTAATTTTATCTAAATACCGAAGAAAACCATTTAGTAAACACAATATAGGTGCAATATGTTTTGTAAATTGAGTATTTCCACTGTGAAATGTCTTGGAAACTTTTATACCATTAGTTTAAATGTACTGAAATTGTCTATTTATTTAAAAAAATCTCAGTACCAATAATATTTGGAAACAGAATTGTCTCCTTCTACTAATCTAATTTAGCTTAATTAAGGTGTTCCAAGACCTTTGCAAAACTCTGGTCTCCTTTGTAGACTTGATGGCATATAGGTTAATGAGTTCCAGGGCCTAACAAACCCTGGTAACCAGGATAAACCTAATAATGTACAAGCTAAAGTGTTCCAGGCCCTAACAAAACTCTTGATACCCTAGCTGGATGTAATGGTATAGAGAGTAAGGTGTTCTAGGACCTAAAAAAAATTAGTACACAAGTTAAACTTAACAGTACACAGTCAGAGGTGTTCCAGGACTTAATACCCTCATTGGACTTAATAGCATATTGGATTCCAGCGCTCAGCAAGAGAACAAATGTACTCAGTGCACAGCCTAGATACACAGAGTTTGATAAGTAAGTTTCCTGATGTCCCCTGTCAGCCCACTTCCGTACCCACTGGGTGGGCAGTTAGACCTAGACAGCAAAAGCTTACAGGCACCTCAACACCACTGGAACTGGCCACATTTTCCAAGCTTACTACTAACTAGTCATTCTGAAAATTCTTCTTTAATTTATCTTTCATCTGTTGTGTTCAAAACACCAACCTCTGCTTGTTTTTGCATTTCTTCTACTGAATTCTTCCTCCCTGAACTTAATTCACTTGAAATACCTGTATATTTCTATCACATCACCATTTCCCTACTTGGCTCCATGGTCCTCCTCAACTATTACCTGTCATTATGATTTATATGTTTGTGCTGTAATGGAGACCTGGTTCAAAGCAGCAGAAAGCACCCCTGCGCTACCAGGCTATAACTCATTCCACATCTTTTGACCCCAGAACATGGATTGAAGCTCCAAAGGCAGTGGTGTCTTCATATTCATAATGGATATGCACACCTCCAGAATAGTAGCCCAACATAACGCATCTGAGATACTCCAGGTACAACTAACATTGGGTAAGACAGCGATTCAGGTTGTAGCCTGCTATAGGTCCCCTACCATGTCTCAATACTCTCACTCCACATTCCTAAGCACCCAGGAAACTATTAAGATCCAACCCACACTCTCATACTAGGTGACTTCAACTACCCCTCAATCAGCTGGGAAAACTACTCATGCACCAATGCACTGGACCAATGCTTCCTGGAATTCCTCAATTCCAATGCCCTGCACCAGCTCATTTTAACCCCCACTAGAGGAAGCAACATCCTTGACCTGGTTATTACTAACATGGGCAACCATTGCTCTACACCAATAGTCAATTCCTCCCTGGTTAGATCTGACCACAAATTAATCACCACGGAAATCCACAGCTCACCCACACCCCCTGCAAAGGTATCCACCATGAAAAACTTCTCCAAAGCTGACTTTAGACTCCTAAAACCAGTGGCGGCTAACTTCATGGCACTGCCAATGGCAAATAGATGTATGACTGCCAAATCATACACCAATGCACTGTACGAACACATACATAAATGCATGGAACTAGCCATACCCAACAGAACCAAGACGCTCTCCTCCAAAAAATGGAAGCCAGTCTGGTGGTCTACTGCCATTAATAAACTCTACAACAGAAAGAAGAAACTGTTGCAGGAAAAAGGTGAAGTCCCAAGACTGGAAAAATCCCCTTATTAGCCTCAACAAAAAGTTGAGATCCCTCATCAAAACCTCTAAAGACAGCTATGAAGGCAGAATTGTGGCAGACACTAAAAACAACCACAAAGCCTTCTATAGTTATATCAAGAATAACCATGGCAAAACCCAGATTTACTCTGAGTTACTGCACAATGGTACCTCCTATACTGAGCCAACAGATATTGCCAACATACTTGCTGACAAATTCAGTGTCAACTTTACCCCTCTCTCCCCCCCTAAAGGACCAATTTCAATACTGAAGAATGCCAGGCACCCAGCATTACTGCAGCACAGGTTAAAGCTGCATTGTCTAAGGCCAAGAATACAGCTTCCATGGGACCCGACAATATCCCTGGCTGTGTTCTACATGAATTACAAAGTGAACTGGCACCACATCTGTGTGCTCTGTTCATTCACAGCCTCACCTCAGGCTTTGTCCCTACCAAATGGCGCACTGCTACAGTCATCCCTCTCCATAAAGGAGGAGTGACTGCAGACCCTGGAAATTATCGCCCCATTAGCCTGACGAGTCTGATATGTAAGGCTATGGAGCGCATCATCATGGACCTAATTAACAAGGATATAGGGAATCTCCAAACTCTAGATCTCACGCAATTTGGTTTTGTGAAAGGTAGATCATGCTTGCTCAACCTGGTTGACTTCTTTGAGTCAGTCACCAGAGTGGTGGATGAAGGTAAGGTAGTTCATATAATCTGCCTTGATCTGACCAAGGCCTTTGATACCATTCCTCACTCAGGAATTATTGATAAACTCAGCAAACTAGGCATCAACCCCTATAGCATTAGGTGGGTTGCAAATTGGCTCACAGATAGAACCCACAGTGTGAAGGTAGCGGACTCCAAATCAGATTGCCGACCAGTCATGAGTGGAGTCCCACAGGGATTGGTCCTGGGTCCTCTCCTGTTTGGCATCTACTTCTCAGAAGTCCAGGCCAACATGGAGGGACTCTGTCTGACCAAATTTGCAGATGACTGCAAGCTGGGAGCCATTATTAACTCCCCAAGTGATGCAGACATCCTACAGAAAGGCCTCAGTGAGACCAATGACTGTTGTCGAAACCATGGCCTTAAGCTGAATGCCAAAAAATGCGTCGTCATCCCCTTTGGTAAAAACTCAGTTACCACTAATTACCACATTGATGGAAACCCACTGCACTGAAGGTGTTTTAAGAGATCTGGGGACAAAGGTTGACAGCAACCTCTCCTTCAACCACCACATTGCCACTGTGGTTAGAAAGTCTTTCTATGTGGCACATCTCATTACCAAGGGTTTTGCATCCAGGAAGAAAGAGGTCATCATTTCTCTCTACTCTTCCCTCATTAGACCAATCATAGAGTATAATGCCCCATTTGACATGTACCTCACTAGACACCTGCAACAGCTGGAGAGGCCACAAAAGTACCTCACCAAGAGGATCCTAGGTCTTAAACACATGTCCTACATGGACAGACTCAAAAAACTCCAGCTATTCCCTGCCTCATATCATCTACTAAGAAGCAATCTCTGCTTGATTTACAAAGTCATGTCTGACCCAACTCTGTTAGAAATGCTACATCTAAAGAAATTCCAATCCCACCACCCGACATGCTCCAGAGACCTGAACCTCATTACCACCATCAACAGAACATTCTGGAGGGACAGGTTCATAACCTAGAGACTGCCCATGCTCTGTAATAGACTTCCATTACATGTCAAACAGAGCACCTCACTTGCCTTCTTCAAGAGAAATCTTGATGAGTTGCTGGGAAATAGAAAGTTCACCCTGGGATCACTACAGTGGCTCTACTTGACAGAGGCACTGGGAACTAATGACGGGTGTCACAATGCCAGGGCACTTCTATGGGCTAGGCTTGTAAAGGCCCCAGGGCCATTAGCCTAGTACACACCTATGAACCTAGTGCAGACAAACAATTCTGTTAATAGCATCTCCTTTCTAATGCATATGTCAAAATTCCTTGTCAAAATACAGACCCGGAACCACAATCAACACACCAGGTTTGTTTAAGCGGTAAGGTATCAATGTTTTGCTTTCTTTTGAATTTACCAAGTACATTCTAGTAATGGTCTAGTGGTGATATGATTACACCAAGTCTGTTTCCACTGGTTTGATAGCTACTATCCCATCACCATTGCATATATACGTCACCATGTGTTGCTTCCTAGATTAAGTAGTTTGCCTTCCTTTTATTGAATTTACAATGTTATGCTTCTTGCTATTACCATGGTCTTGCCAGTTCTTGTATCCAGTTCTTCCCATCCTGTCCACGTTATATCTCTTTTTCTCAACATTATTTTATGTTATTTCTAGTAAATAAGGGAATTGACCAAAAGGACCCCTTTTCCTTGCACGTGGATTTAAGGCAAAATTGTACATAATACATGAAACATAAATAATAAAAACAGCAACTTGAGAGGCATAATTGTTCAGAAATGAAGCATATACTTAGAAGGTGAGAATTCTTATACCCTGTATACCCAATGCAAATTCAGATATCCAGAATAAGTTACACAAGGATAACTCAACAATTAAATAAAAGACAAAGAGCATCCAATATTTAGATTGCGGCCACAATATTAATTAGTATGCAGCAGCACAGGTGGTCATATAACCTACTTAATTAATTCATTATGCCTGGTTCTTTAACTAATTCCACAGTCATATGCATTTTTTTTAAAATCAAAAACTGTTATCAAACAGAGTCTGAATTCATCTAGCTTTGAGACTTCCTTAACCTCAAAGGGCAGAAAATGCCATAGCTTTGAAGCCAGGGCCACATTTTAATAAATTTTCCCTGAGTGGTCAGGATGCAGTAGCTTAGATTGAACTACTGGAGTCCAGCCTCTCCTTTAAGCCACAGTACTAAAAGTTCAAGTTTTGTAATTATTAGTTATATCTATAATTTTATTTTTTATCCTTTCTTTTTGGCCTCCATTCCCAATGCAACCATTGGGCCCCCATCCCTGATGGTCTTTTCATTCATTCCTCCTAAATCTCAGCATTAGAGGTCATTAGAGCAGCAAGACCCAAGGATCCTAGCCAACATTTATCAGGAGTTAGGAGATTTTTTCCATGTTCCATACACCTTCCTCTCTTTAACAGAAAGAGTGGTACTGGTGTGATTCTCCCTATGCTGGACTCAGTGTGCTTGCACAAATTCTCAGTCCTGCAATGTCCAGTTGCAATCCCTTTTTCTGGGAGATAGCAGTGCTCTGCTGTATACTTTAAGTGTCTGAGCTGTACATATTTGTTCCCACATCCTCCCCTTTTGCAAGCATGTATTCATCACATTGTAAATTACCTCATAGTTTAGAAAAACGCAATCAACACACCAAACACAGCATTTAAAGTCCTCAGACATGGATTTATTATGACAGCTTAAGGGGGGTAACTGTGCTCCTCAGAATAGTGAAAATTTAAGTGCCGTTATGATGAATATATAATAAACTCAGCATTGAAGTATCTTGATTGTGGTGTTAGTATATATATATATATATATATATATATATATATATAGATATATATATAGATATATATATATATATATATATATATATATATATATATATATATATATAGTTCCAAACAACCATCTGGTGCACGTTGGCTTGTGGTGTGCTAGGACCAAACCATTATGTAGAAGCACCAAAATGAATCTCCAGTACCACCAAAACCACAGCATTTCAGGAAAAAAAGAAAAAAGAAATAAATAAAGAAGTAACAAAATGATCTTTCAGCAGTATGTATTTATTCAGGCAACTATTCCTGGCCGACAAATAGTCACAGCAAGCAAGAAACTGGAGATTCATTTTGGTGCTTATATATATATATATATATATATATATATATATATATATATATATATATATATATATATATATATATATATGTATACATACATACATATATGTGTGTGTATTATATATATATATATATATATATATATATATATATATATATATATATATATATGTGTGTGTGTGTGTGTGTATATATATATATATATATATATATATATATATTTTATATATATATATATATATATATATATATATATATATCTATATATATATATGGTGTAAAGGGGTACAAAAGGCATCTTCCCTCCAAAAAAAAATACTTTTAATACGATGTGCAATGTGCAGATGAGAATTTTGCACCTTGCATTTTTTTTTGTGCTAGAAGAAGCCATATATAAATTTTCAAAGCATCAAGACTTGCAGTAAAAGTCTCTCACCTTTTGAGAGTGTTGACAAAAGGATCTTATTGTTTAATTGCCAGTACTCAACATTTCCAAAAAGTAGGATACTGAGAAGTCTATTCTACAACACCTTTACACAAGGTGGGTTACACTACAGATGCTCCTATAGCTTTTGTCTCCAATTTCAACACATTTATATTCAGCAACCGTCATGTACTGAGCTACCTTACCATCTTATAAGGAAGCTGGCTAAAGGACATGACCATCCTTCTGGGCATTCTCTACCTTGATGAGAACAATATGTTATCTCACGTTTCCCTCAGTAACTGTCCTCCCTTAGCATTCCAGCCTCTTGCTCACATGATTGGAACAATTTAGTCACCCACGTGAATGAAAAAAAACTGTGATCAGTCTTATGAGTCAGTGATGTATACCAGTTCTATGTCCCCCATGGTGTTGTTTGAGTGACCATTACATACTACCTTCCTTTGCTAATCATGCCAGTGTGCAAACCTGCTTTTATTAGGGATAGATCCGGGCAGGAAGATGATTCAATAATTACCAATGAAAAGGCTAAAACCTGAGTGTCAGAGTCTTTTAACCTGAGGGTCCACACCACTTCCCCATCCTGACCTTTCTGTCTGCAACTGTCATTCACCTGTCACTAACCTGCCTTACCTGTTTGTGTTGTTTACCCCCCCCCCCAAAAAAAAAAACACACACACACTGTCTAGGTCTGAGTCAACTAACATGTTTGTCAGCTCCCTGTCTGGTAGAAGGCATAGCTCTGTTGTGCACATTAAGGAACTGAATTGTAGACCTATGTCCTACTCCCTCTCTTATTGCAGATATATCTCTATCAGACTGTTTATCATAGTTTTGAATAAAACACTCTGCATACTAAGAATAGAATTAAGTGGCTACAGCCATGTGTTTGCTATAGAGTAGTCAGTGAGATATAACCAAATTAACTCATTCTTATATATATATATATATATATATATATATATATATATATATATATATATATATATATATATAGTACGTAGTATTTAATACAAGATGTGCATAAGGCAGGACATTGAGGAAGACTAGTTTGCATTGCTTCTTTCCAAGGTGCATTGCATTGGAAATGTTCAGCTCTGTAACTCTAGCCTACACTTTCACCACATTTTCATCTAGCAACCATCATATAGTGGGTTATTTTAAAACCTGTGAGTAAGGATGGCTAAACAGTTCTGTGACCTTCCTGGGAACAATCTATGTTGTTGAGGACTGGACAGTATTGCATCCCCTCCATTAACTGCCTTCTCTTTTGTATTCCTGCCTCTTGCCACAAAAAGGGGATAATCCCTTCTTTTTTGTCAAGTGCATCTGACAGGATACCTATCATAAGACAACATGTATATTTTCAGCAAAAATTTTCATCCCTTGGTTTGAAAATATGCTATCTATCATATGACTGCCCTTATTTTGTCTTTATTGTCAGGTGAGTCACATATCTCAAATATCTATTTGCACATTTGCACATAACCATATCCATGAAACAGTTTATCCTTCTCCAAACTTAATTACTGTTGGACTGAGGCAGCTGTTGTACTGACTCTTACCAAACTAGCTTTACCTTTGGTCATTTCTCCTTAACAGTTTGAATATCCTTCCTTGTGGCTTTCTTTTATTCATTTAATGGAAGCTAACACAAGTTGTTTAACCCTAAACACATCATTAATGCATAGTAGGCTCCCCATAGCTCCTCTGCCCAGCAGTTGGTGCTGATACCCAAGACTTTTATCTAACAGACGTCCTGCAGCGTCGATCTCCAGCTTGCTCCCTCTGGTCCTTGTTGCAACCACTGCCTCACTCCATTAATGTAGCAGGGATCTACTTACGGTCTGCATCCTGATGGCAGTGGAGAGCCTGAAATGTGAAAAGAAACATTGTCAAAGTAAATAACAATACATATATACATTAAATGTTCTTGATCTTCACTGTCCTAACATCTTAATGGAAAAAACAGATACTGTCAAAATGGCCTGTCGACATAGAAAGTGCCACACTTCCATTTCATAGCCAGGTCATTAGCTGACTGAGCGTTTTCATCCAAAAAATCAAGTGGACTTCTTTAGATTATAAAAAAACTTTGAAATTCCTCTCTTAAATAAATTTACCATGACCATTCAGTCACATGACCCAATCAATCAAACTGCAGACACACTACCATAAATAAACAATTGAACTTGTAAAATTGCTTGTCCTAAAGTATATGAAACCTCATAATTTTGCAGACCTCATTTAAACAAAAAATTGAAATAGAAATGCAGTCATTTATACCTGGATGTACATTAGCATTCGGTCTCAGCTGCCACACCATTTCTCTGTATTCCAGCCATTTCTTCCAGTCTGCACCTCTCAGACACATTGACAGTTTCTTCAAAAAATAAATAAATAACTAAATAAATAAAACCTTGAAACCTACACATAATGTGAAATGATCTATAAACAACATTGTTAGTATTCTTCCTCTTAACGGAAAATGTATGTTCATAAATTCTCTGGTAATTAGTATTCAGTTTTTTCCTTGTAAAATGCATCATATACCAAACAATTGGCAACATATACAACTCCGTTGATGGAGCAATTATATCTCTCTTTTGTATCAACAGTAATAGGGTAATTAGCCAGAGTAATGTATGGTGCTTCCCAAATAAACCTACACTGGAAACATGATTCAAAGCTGCAGAAAGCACACCGACAGTACAAGGTTATAATGCCTTCCACACATTTAGACCAGCTACTACACAGACACAGACTAAAGGTGGAGGTGTCTCGATTTTAAACAAAAATAAATATACCTCAAGGCTGGTCAAACAGGACAATGCACTTAGCTGCTCCATGTTCAAATCACTATAGAAAAAATCCATTATCACTTCCTTGCAAGCTATAGGTCTCCCTCTATGACCCAGGAAACCCATACCATGTATTTAAACTTATTGGAAACACTCACCATCCAACTCAATACTATATCTATGGGTAACTTTAATTACACCACTATTAACTGGGAATCTTATATATGACACAAAACTTATAGGCACAGAGATTCCTTGATTTTGTAAACACAAATTCCCTAGAACAGACTGTCAATACACCAACCAGGGGTACAACCATATTGGATCTGGTCCTCACTAATATGGGAGAGTGCCGCACACCCCCTAGTGTAATGTCTTACCTGGTAAGATCAGACCACAAAATGGTCTCTGAAGTAAACCTAACCCTGGAATATTTAGGAACCTTTCCAAGGCTAACTTCCTGTTATTTAGTGACAGCCTGGCAAAATTTCAAGTTCCTGTAAACCCTGAGAACACTGCTACCTATGCAGAACTGTTCACAGAAACTTTATACATGTATGCTAATAGCTGCATAGAGGCAGCTGTACCCACCAGGAAATCAGGAAAAAATACAGAACTAACTCAAAAAAACAAGCCATCCTGGTGGAATCACAAAATCAGTAGGCTGTATAACAGAAGGAAGAAAACCATGGCAAAAATTAGGAGGTGCAGCACCCAGCAGGATAAAAGCACTCTCATCAAAGTAAACAAAACTCAGAGGACAAATAAAGTCTGCCAAAGCCATATTTGAGGTAAGTATGGCCTCCCAGGCCAAGGACAACCACAAGGTGTTCTTTAGCTATGTCCACAACCTCAAAGGCAATACACAATTGTGTGCAGAGCTCATTGTAAATGGAGCCACCTATACTGAGGCAGAAGATATAGAAAACCTTCTGGATGACAAATTCAGCTCCAACTTTACCCATCTTTCCTCCTCAACCTTCCCTCAGGAAAAACAATCAAATATAACTCCCCCTACTATCACTAGGGAACAGATCCTTAATGCGCTCTCTAAAGCCAAGAACACTGCATCAATGGGTCCAGGTAATATCCCAGGCTGCCATCTAAATAGCATGAAACATGACCTATCAGGCCCTCTGGAACTGCTATTCTACTGTAGCCTCCAAACAGACTTCGTCCCTCATGAATGGAGAACAGCAACAGTCACCCCTCTGCACAAAGGTGGGCCATCTACAGACCCTGTAAACTACAGACCCATAAGTCTCACTAGTCTTGTAGGCAAAGCCATGAAAAGAATTATCATGGAAATGATTAATAATGATATAGTAAACCTCCAGACACTGAATCCAACACAGTGTGGTTTCACCAAAGGTAGGTCATGCCTACTTAACCTGGTGAACTTCTTTGAGAATGTCACCAAAGCAGTGGATGAGGGCAAAATGGCTCACACTACCTACCTTGACCTGACCAAGGTATTTGACACAATATCTCATTTGGGCATTGTTGGCAAACATTGTTGGCAAATGCAGGAGATTAGGTACAAACTCTTATGTCATTCATTGGATAGCCAACTGGCTCACAGACAGGACCCAATAAGTTAGAACTGGGGAGTCCACCTCTACAAAGAGGCCAGTTACAAGTGGAGTTCCTCAGAGATCAGTCCTTGGACTGCTCCTATTAGGCAGTTACTTCTCTGAAGTCAAGGCCAATGTTAATGGTCTCTGGCTGACTAAATTTGTAGTTGATTACAAATTAGGAGCTGTCTTTGAATCACCCACTGACACAGATTGTCTCCAGAAGTGGATGACATAGACAGACAACTGGTGTCAGAACTATGGACTAATCTAAATGCCATGAAATGCATAATAGTATCCATGGGAAGTCATCCAGCCCTGGCAACTATCATATTGACAGCACACCCCTTAGATTTGACCCAGTAGTCAGGAACTTAGGGACACACGTCAACAGTAATCTAGTCTTTGACCATCATGTGTCTACAGTAGTGAGGAAATCATTCTATGTTGCACAATTTATAAACAAAGGTATGGCATTTAATTCCAAGGAAGTCATTGTTCCACTGTATTTGGCATTCATCAGGCCTATAATTGAGTACAATGCCCCATTTAGAATGTACCTAACCAGGCACCTTCAACAACTGGAATGTCCACAGAGGTTCCTCACTGAAACAATACAGGGTATAAGTAGAATATCCTATGGAGATTACCTAAAGGCTCTCTCCCTGTATTCTGTCTTCTACAGGCTGTTTAGGGGAGATTTATGTCTAGCATACAGAGCATTGTCAGACCCCACACTGATGGACCTCTGGCATATCCAAAAAAACAGTACCAGAATTACATATTCTAAAGACTTAAACCTTGCCTGTGATATAAATAGGACCTACTGGAGAGACATGTATGTATCCCAGAGACTGCCCCATCTCTGGAATAGGCTCTCCCTCCATATGAAGCAGAGTTCCTCTCTAACCCAATTCAAGTGTAACTTGGACAACTGGATGGTGAACAGGAAATTCATCCCTGGTTTGGCACCTATGTCACTAATGGACTCAGGCAGCCTGAAAATGGTTCATCTCCCAGGCCACTGCTTGTAAATGTTTTATCTCCCAAACCCCTGCTTATACTTATCAAGAGTACCAGAACTTGTCAGAGATTTAGGATGCATGGCTTGGCTTAAAAAGGCCCTTGTTTTCATTAGCCTAGTAAACACCTATGAATCTGTAAACATTAGCCACATTTTGATATATCAAATTGTTTCACAGACCCATTTCAAATACTGCCTAAATGTGTTTTTAATACTGTGACCTTTTTTAAGCATTTTTAAACTGCTTATGACCTCTATTTCCTTTGAGATTGTTTACATCTTGTTCTTCAGTTCCATAACCTTTTATGTACAGAAAATAGCCTAAACCAAACTCTTGGAAGTTAAAATTCTAACCATAGCAAAAAAAGTACTGTATACTGCTCCTTTATGTAGTTAATTGCATTGTATTGCATTGGATCTGTTAGTTTTAGGGCTGTTGTAGGTAGTTTGTGTGGTCTTATTACACTTGGACTCCAAATCAGCTATTCTGCATTAAGAAGGTGTCTTCTGCACTCTTGTGGCAGAAGTGTGCTGATCTAACCTGTCTGAGTTGGGGATTGCTAGCAGCAGGCTTATTGTGTGCTTTCCTGATTGGTAGTCAGCTTAAAACTTGTTTCCCTTTACTCATATTTAAGCCGTGCTTTTGCAAGGTCTTGCTGTTTGCACAGCAGTAGTTAGCAATGCCCTGTATAGAAGCAAACTGTCATCAAAGCCCTTCCAAGCTTATCTGCTTCTCTAGGAGCAACTCAGTTGTTCACTGAGCAGCTTTGCCTTATTGATTAACCTTAGTCTACACAAAGTATAGGTCCTTCTTATAGTCTTGGTGCTACCAGCACAGTCCTGTCAAATTAACCATTCCCTTCCCTAATAAAACGTACAGTAACAGTCTAGTATCATGGACAGGCAGTTTTCCATCATCTCTCTGGCCAGCCTGATAGGTATGGGCATCCTCAGGCAATGTAGCAAATGGAGTCTATATTAATTTGCCAATAGATATTTCCAGCAAACACCTTTTCGTCGACACCTAACCATCGAAAAAAATTTTCCAGGGCAATGAAACAATTGCCCCCCCAGCACAACGGAACACACAACACACTAAATCAAACCCCCCACACACCCTTAAATATATATACCATCTCCATGATCACACTACAGTGGGGAAAAGGGCAAAGTTGTATTGTTGGCCAACCACTTCATTGCCCTGGAAAAATTCCATGAATCGTGGAAGTAATTGTCAACGGCTAGATGTCGATGAAGAAATGTTCGCTGGAAATATCTTTTACTAAACTATAGACCTGCAATTGTTTATACTGACAACCACTTACTCCTGAAACATGTAAGAGTAGAACTTGGCTAGGCTTGTAAGGGCCCTAGGACCATTAGCTTAGTAACTTTCTATGATCCTATGAAATAAATACTTTATGTGAGAGATGTAGTTATACTACAAAATTGGAGGTAAGACTCTCTCAAAAGGATAAATCACATGCCAAACAGGTTGTCAGCACTCACACTCCCCACACTAAATAAGGACACAACACATAAACCCCACATATAAGGCCTCCCAAACAGAAACCACTTATACACATAGCAATGCAAAATACAACCCCAACACATAATAACACATACCAGTGTCTCAACAAATAAGCCCATAAGGTGTAACACCATAAAACCTAATGTACTGGTCATAGATGACTGTATTGTGAGACACACAGATGTTCCCCTCACCAAGCTGGATAAGGAACAGGTTATGGTTAGCTGCCTATCAGGTGCCAGGATCCATCAGGTCACTCAAGCACTCAAGTCACTCAACCACAAGTACTGGTATGACTCCGTCATATTCCATGTGAGGGTAAACGACTTGAGATGTACCTCACTGGACTATATGAAAAGAGACATAACTGAGCTCTCAGATTATGTGTCACAGGTAGGTATAAGCCTTGCCTTAAGCAACATCCTACCTTCTCCAAGGATGATACCACAATACAAGCATAAAAAATGACTGACTTTAACAATCCAGTTTCCGTCAACCTGGGAAGACATAGTCGACAGACCACTCTGTTTTGCCAGAGGTGGTCTGCACCTCTCTCCCCTAGGCTTTTGAATACTACCAAAGGTATTAGCCACCCATATTGTGACTTTTTTAGGCAGTGTCAAAATATCCAGCCTCCCAACATAACAAAATCCTCTCTAGATAAACTCGAGGTACTGCTGCTTAATGCTAGGAGTCTAAACAAGAAAATGCACTCTCTGGAAGCACTCCTCATTTTGGAAGATGCTGACATATGTGCAGTCACTGAGACATGGTTCAGAGACACAGAAAGCACCCTGGCCATGCAGGGCTACTCTGCCTTCCATACATTCAGACCACAAACCGAGCATGGAAGAACCAAAGGAGGAGGTGTATCCATATTCATTAAGGATAAGTACACCTCAAGACTGATCAAACAGTATGACTCTTGAGCTACTCAGTGTCCAATTAACTATAGGCAAAGCCCCCTTACCATATTGTAACTATGTATAGGTCCCACACCATGAAACCGGAAAAGCATACCACATACCTGTACTTACTGGAATCACTTGCCACACAACCCAACACCTTACTCGTGGGTGATTTTAATTATCCTACCATCAACTGGGAAACATACATGACCGCAAACATGCTGGCATAGAGGTTCTTGGACCTTCTCAATGCAAATGCTCTGTAACAACTAGTCAGCACACCCACAACAGGCTCAAACATCCTGAACATAGTACTCACTAACATGGGAGAGGATTACACCCAGCCCTGTTGATGTCCACCTGGTAAGATCAGATAATAAGTCAGTCTCGTTCGATGTAATAATAAAACCAGATACCCCATCAAGCTGAAAAATGCTTAAGAATTTTTCAACAACATACTACCTCCTACTAAGTGATGGTATAAGAAGTTTCAGAACCCTCTCAAATGCAGATAACATGGACTCCTACACAGAGGTGTTCAACAATGCCCTATAAAACCACTTAAGCAGTTGCATAGAATTGGCTGTACCTGACCGGATTAAAACCAGGTATTCCCAGAAAAACAAGCCACCATGGTATAAATTAGCTATACAACAAGAAAAAGAAACTAATGTCCAAGAACAAGAAGGAACTGGCTCAGCATAGGAAAAAATCCTTCTCTAGCTTAAACAAACAAATTAGAGATCTTGTCAAGTAATCCAAAGCTAATTATGAAGCAAAAATAGCCTCCCTAGCTAAGGATAATCACAAGGCATTCTTTAACTATGTCTGAAACCTAAAAGGGAATACCCAGCTATATGCTGAACTGGTTGTGGATGGCAATACCCATACTCAGCTGCAGGTAATAGCCAACCTGCTAGTTGCAAGATTTGGTTGCAGTGCAAAAATACAACTTCACCCTCCCCCCTTCCCCTCCAGTCATCACCCAAAGTATATCTGCCACCATTCCTCAGCTTATTATCTCAACAGAGCAGGTCATCTCAGTGCTCTCCAAAGCCAAAAACACAGCATCATTGTGTCCAGACAACATCCCAGATTGCCTTTTAAACAACTTAAAACATGATCTAGCAGGCCCACTTGGATTCCTGTTTAACCACAGCCTGAGAACTGGCTATGCTCTGGAGGAATGGAGGACAGCAACAGTAATCTCTCTGCAAAAAAGGGGACCATCAACCAACCCTGGTAAATCTAGGCCCATAAGCATAACTAGCCTCATCTGCATGGCCATGGAAAGAATCATTATGGACCTTATTAACAGTGACATAAGTAATCTCCAAACTTTGGACCCAACCCAGTTCGGATTCATTAAAGTTAGATCATGCCTGTTAAACATGGTTGACTTCTTCAAGAAAGTTACCTAGGCCATGAATGAGGGAAGGACAGTGCATACCACCTATCTTGACTTAGCCAAGGCATCTGACACAATCCCACACTCAGATATTATAGGGAGACTCTCCCAATTGGGAATTAACACCTACATTACCAGATGGAAAGCCAACTGGCTGACTGACAGGACACATGCTGTCAAAGTGGGTGACTTCACCTCTAGCAAAAGACCAGTCTCCACCTGGTGTACCAGAGGGTTCTGTGCTGAGCCCCTTAATGTTCAGAATTTATTTTTCAAAAGTCCAGACTAACTTGGATGGCCTGTGGCTGACTAAGGTCATTGATGATTGCAAATTGGGAGCAATCATTGAATCCCCCAATGATGTTAATATACTGCAGACAGGGTTAATGCAGACAAATAACTGGTGCCAAAGCCAGGGATTAAATGCAAAAAAATGCATTATTATTCCCTTTGGGAAAGTTAACATCCCTGCTAATTACATTACAGACAGCACCCCCTAAGTGTAGACCCAGTGATACATAATCTGAGTGCTCAGGTTGATAGCAACCTAAACTTTGACCACCACATATCCAAAGTAGTTAGAAAATCCTTCTATGTGTCTCATCTTATAAGTAAAGGCATCACATCTAGCTCTAAGGATGTTATAATTCTATTATACTCAGCCCTCATCAGAGCAGTAATTGAGTACAATGCTCCCTTTTGCATGTGCCTCAGCAGACATCTGTAACAATTGCGGAGACCACAGAGGTTTCTCACCAAGAAATCACATGGTACACAAAACAAGTGTTACGCAGAAAGACTGAAAGCCCTGCCACTGTATTCCGTCTCCTACAGGTTGCTAAGGGATGACTTGTGCCTGGCTTACAGGGAGTATCTGACCCGCCCCTGATGGAAATGCTATACAGTCGTAAATCAAACTGCAAGAGGGTCACTCA
The DNA here is from genome assembly GCF_019279795.1 of Protopterus annectens. NCBI lineage: Eukaryota > Metazoa > Chordata > Ceratodontiformes > Protopteridae > Protopterus > Protopterus annectens. The sequence continues at coordinate 311,890,901 of NC_056731.1, forward strand.
CTCCATAAACTTAACCTAGCCTTTGCTTGAAACGGTCATGCTGGAGATAAATACATTTACCAGAGACTGCCCACTTCTCTGGACAAGCTTCCAATTCACATGAAGAACAGCTCCTCCCCTGACCATCTTCAAACACAACCTAGATCAATGGATGAGTGACTGTAAATTCACTCCTGGGGTGGTGCCCATGTTCGTCCTGGACAGAGGAAGTTGGTATTAACCACCATAGACCCTTACCTCTGCAAACTTCACTCACTCAACCAATGACAATTGGGGTAACTCCAGATAAATATGGCTAGGCTTGTAGGAGCTCTAGGGCTGTTGGCCTAGTAACCTTCTATGAACCTATGAACCTAATCTAAGAAGCCTCAGATTTGTTACTGACTGATGAACCTCCTTCTCATCTTTTCTCCTGTGCTGTACTGGTATAAAACCAAGCTCCTAATTTTGTCAGGTGGCACATTAAAATTAATGCCAATATCTGGTGTGGATATAGAGCCCACACCTTCAGGTTTTCTAGTATCAAAAACAAAGCTGCTATCCATGGAGTCACTGCTTGTCTTAACCTCGTATTAAAATACGTGCTGTGCTAATAAATTTCAACTGGATGTAGTACACAGCCTAGCCAGTATGGCTCACTGATATCACATAAAGAAGTATCAGAGATGGAGAGACAAGCATATTTTCTAAGACAAGATTTGTACCATGACTCCACTGAAAATGGGGTTTATCAGCTGGACATACCCAATTAACCACTGTGGTTCAGTAATTACTGAGAGCAGGAGGCAATGGTGCCTCTGCAGGATGTGTAAGCCTGAGTCAGATGCTCACTGTCCTCCCTCCCTGGCTGTGTCCTTCAGCATCCAACCCTGCTAACCAAATATTAATCATCTGGGGGACAGTCAGGGATCCATTACTATATAACATGTATAGCCTCCAGGAAGAATGAAAGATTTGTGTTGGCTAGTACAGCCCACACCCTCTGCATCTGGAGTTTTTAATTGCAGGAGCACCATTCATTGTAGAAAGAGTAGTTTAGACAATGGCCTTATTCATTCATGTAAGATAAACTGTCTAAAGCACAGATCAAAAAGCAATATTTTAGAAACAAATCCAGGGACGTTAACACATTTTCAGGGGTCAGGTCTATATGGCTCACTAAATATAAATTGCTAATTGTTGTTATTCATTTAAAAACATTCAGCATTTTTTTGGAGACTAAAATGTAAGATGAATCTTCTTACATTTTATCTCAAAGAATGAATAACCTATTTCTAGTGTCTCAGTGTTAAGTAAGCTTAAAAGACAAGAGAGATTTATCCTAAAGGGTGTAGACACATTCCCCTTTTGTTTCTCTGACCCCTTGAACTAGTAGCAGCACAGAAAATGCTTTTATTCCTTACGCAGTACACCCAGTCCTTATTTCCTCACAGGCAGTCGGCATTCGCTGGGCTTTTATTATGAGAAAACTGAGAAAAAATGCTGTTTTACTGACTGGCTAGAAAACTGCTTAGATAGTAGGAGGTAGCAAGTCTAAACTGATAGCTGAATGAAGCAGTATGCATTATGTGTGTGCATCAGGAAACGGTCATCATACAGAAAAGAAAAGAAAACACAAAAAAAAAACAAAAACACCATTCTAGTATACAATGCTTTGTTAGGTGATTACAATCAAGGCCAAGATGTTTTTTGTGCCAGATATCTAGATTTGCAGACAAACTGTACATAATTTGAATTACATGTAACTAAAGTCAGTGGTAGGAATTTTAGAAAAAAATCATCAAATAATGTTAAGTATTTCATTGTCATCTGTATATTATTGAGAGCTAGTTAGTAAACAATGGGGGATGGAGAGAAAAACATTAAAAATTGGAGAACATAGTGAGGGCAGATGTGACTTGAGATGAAGCCGTCTACAACAGGTGTCACTGGTGTGATGGATTGGTACTCAGTTATTAACTGGTGAGACAAGAAAATAACTTGTTAATATGTCAACTGCATTAGCACTATTTTTTAAATGCTGGTCTGAGACACACAACTGAAAAATGTCTTCCTTCTTTGTCGATACAGTTGTGGCACATCTGCTCTCTTTTAATGAATTAATAGTGGTAGGTGTATATAGGAGAAATACAAAAGAGACCTTTTCAAAGGTGGAAAAACATATGGTTGGGGTAATGCTTACAGTTTGGGCAGAAATGAAAAGACTGAAATGGTTTAATAACTGGAATCTGTTTCCCAGTCAGCAGCTCTCTGACAGATAAGAGCAAGCTTGTACTGAAAGTAAATCTGAGGATTTTAAGTGTAATGATAGGCCAGTTCCCAAAACCCATAACTCATAATAAAACAAATACCTTTTTTTAAATAAACCAAATACTTTTTTCAGTAAGTAATACAGGGTTGCAGTCATTTGTTCAGATCACTTGAACTTGAGTCATGGTGGTTCCAGTATAAAAGCTCAAAATGGGAATTGCTCATATCACACTGTCAGGCTGAGACTGGAATATTTGTATAATAGTGAGCCATGGATGGTTCAAGGTTGGCGCACCTTGGAGAAACAGCAAGACAGGTGCTACTTTGCCTGTCCAGGATTCCTTGTTGATTGAGATGCAGCAACCTCAGAGTAGGAATAATAAAGTAAAAAGAGCTGAGTGTGAAGTTCCCCACATGGGGATGTAGGGGAGACTTGCCTCCTGTAAAAATATGCTTCTTTTATTTGTATCACATTTGCTCATAAATTACAAGAATATGTGTACTTAGGTTGTCATTTACAACTTCCTGTGATTAAGGTACTAAGATGCATGCTGAAATAAGTCATAAAAACATACTGAATCTGGTAAAATGCCACCAAGCACCCCGTTCCATCTTTAAATGTCATCATTCACAATTTTCCTATACATACATTAATGCTTTAACCTTAGAAGAATAACATACATATGCTGGCTAGTACAACCCACAGACAGCTGCCACAGCATAAAGTGCAATAAGCAGCCTGAGAAAGGACTTAACTCATCCCACTTTCAATTAACGAAACCACACATACAAACAGAATATCTCCCAGCAACCTACACCCAGTATCACAGACAGACTCATTTCATACAGAACATCTCCCAGCAACCTACACCCAGTACCACAGACAGACTCATTTCATACAGAACATCTCCCAGCAACCTACACCCAGTACCACAGACAGACTCATTTCATACAGAACATCTCCCAGCAACCTACACCCAGTACCACAGACAGACTCATTTCATACAGAACATCTCCCAGCAACCTACACCCAGTACCACAGACAGACTCATTTCATACAGAACATCTCCCAGCAACCTACACTCAATACCACAGACAGACTCATTTTCAGGCAAATTTATGCAGTTGGTAGACAGCCTTGTAAATAAGTACAAGAATGAACCAGTCAATGACAACATATAAATGTGCCATTCCCACAGATGCTAAACCAGTCACTGAGACATCTACCTGTTTGTCCAGTGCTTGTTTCTTTATTTGTGTATTTAGTTAGTTACTTAGTTAGTCAGTTAGTTAGTTAAGTGCCTAAGTCTGGCACTTTTCATATAACATAACTCTAATAAATGAGATACAGCATACAACATAAATATAATAACTAAATAACACAAGATTCAACAGAAACAAATCTTTAGCACTGGACATTCTAGCCATTATTATTTTAGGTGGCGAGTGAAGAAATCAAGTGATGTTTCAGTGTACAGACAAAATTTGGAAGTATAGCCAAGCATGACTTGGTAATGGAACAGAATGAGAAGGCCAATTTAGCTCATGTGCCATTCCTGACAGAAGAGATGTCCAGGACTGTGGCACTGAAACTAAAATTCCTACGACACTATGTTTTGAGGCTGGATTTTCATTTAAGTCTTGTTAGAAGCAAGAATTACATTTATTTAAAACAAAAGATGATGTGCTGTATAATATCAGAAATGTCAGCTTAATTAAGGTTTAAGTGGGTTTCTTGCATATGAAACATTTTCTGGTAACATCTATTTGGTTTCAGTTACATTTTTTCGTTATTTCTAAACATATTCATCAATACTGTTAAGTAGCCTCTTTTAGGCACAATCCATTTATCTTTTATTCATTTTTGTTGACTGGGATAATCCCAATATGCTAGTGGGCTCTTTTCAAGGGAAACTCAAGGTGGTATTTCTACTACTGGGATAAATTTAGCCAGGGCATCAGAGAACTTTCCCAACTTATCATTGTTGTTAGTGGGACCCAGTTTGGAGGAGTACTTCCTGTTTCCATTCCAGAAGCAGAGGTGGCCCAGAGAAACAGAGAGGCAGATGGAAAGAGAAGGAAATGATGGAGTGGTGAAAGAAAATATTGAGACCAGAAAATGTGCGCTGGATTCTGAGGAAATGTTTCAAAGAAACCTGTTTGACAGAGATAAGTCAGCAAATGATTGATGTATAATTACAACCCTCCAGTCGGGAGGGTTGCAGGATAATTTACTTAAAAAAATGGTGGTACAGAGTGAGCCAGAAAATGAAGGAGATGTTTTTTGGGGGGACATCATGGCGAAAATACAAAAGGAGGATGCAGAGACAATCCTGAAGAATAGTGGTGAGATTGAAAAGAAAACATATGCACAGAAAGTAAAAAAAGGCAGAAGAAATGAAAAATGGAAGTATGTGGTAAAGATTCAAAGTAAATAAGGCAAATAAATGGACAAGTATGAAGCATGGGAAAATGTAATAGCTTTGGGTGTAAAAAGCATGAAGCAAGATGATTTTTTTCTTATTAATAAAAAGACATTTTGTGATATTATATTTGAGAATTTTTTCCAGTGGAAAAGTTTCTTGGAAAATATGAAAAAAAGACTGTAAAGCATGGAATCTTTATATGATAAAAGTATTTAACAGAGAAACAAACAAAAAAAGAAGATTCATGTACAATTTTAAACAGAGGCAGAACGAGAGAATGTAAAAGTACATTTGAAAGCTTTATTTAAAGAGATTCTAGACATTGCAAATGTTTATGATAAAAGGGGTTTAAGGACTAGTGGCTGGGATTGTAATAGTTTATTAAAAATAGAAAGAGAAAAAAGTATGCATATACCAAGCATAGTCAATGAAGGGGGAAAGAGGGGTGTTGTAAAATACCAGGAACAACCCAAAACATGTTTGTTTTTCTTTTATGGAAAAAGAAGGATATTTGATAAATAACTGTGACAAAAGAAAATGCTATATTTGTGGGGAAATGGGACATGATGCAAAAAATGTGAATTGAAATGTTACCAGTGTAACAAAATTGGATATGTATGGATGGATTATTAAAATGAAAATAACGGTAAGGAAAAAATAAAAAGAAGCAGAAGAAAATGAACAAAGAGAAGACAATTTAGACATAGTAGAAATAGAAGAAAATTTAGATGAGAAAAAATGATAAAGATGATATAGAATAAGGTTCTGAAATAAGTAATGAAGACATAAACTGGGAGGTAGTAAAAAAAAAACAATTCCGTTAGTAAAAGGGTAAAAGACAGAAAAAGAAAATTTAAAGGGATAAGTATAAAAGAAAAAAGACAGGAAATGGATGAAAAAGAACATACACAGCCAACGATCAGGGCTTGGTATAATGGTTAAGGTGTTTGACTCACAGACACAAGGTACAGTGCTTGATTCTTATCTTTGGGAATAAAATGGGTTAGGCTTAGAATGGTCTGTTAAGAAAGCTACCTCGTAATTAGCTATGAACTTAAGAAACCATGAATGTAAGGAAAAATGAAAATTTAAGATTTTTTCTGTAAATGTGAATAGTATTAAGAATATAGTAAGAAGAATAGGAATTCTGGAGTGGTGTAATACATGTGATGTAGATGTAATTATATTAGAAGACAAACTTTTTAACAAATGAAGAAAGATTACAAACAGAGAAACTATGGGAGGAAAGATAATCTGGAATTTGGAAATGCAGGATGTTTTGCAACAGACGTATTCTGTAGAAATCCAGTAAAGATACTAGCTGTAACTTTAGCAAAAATGGGAATATTAACCATTGTAGATTTAAAATGGAAAGAACAAGTATATGGAATTGTAACATTATATGCTTATACTAATTGTAAAGAAAGAGAAAGCTTATTTCATCAGATTTTAGACTATATAGTAATACATATGAATATTATAACAGGAGATTTTAATTGTGATGTAAGAGTCAAGTGTAAAAAGAAAGGATATGATATATGAAAAATATTAGAAGTTATAAGCTGTGGAAAGTAAAAAAATTGGGACAAAAATTCATGGACTTATAAAAGGAGTATGTATAGACAAAAATAAATTATTTTATAGCATCACAAGGTTAAGCTATAGGAGAAGGGGAGATAGCCGAAACAAGATTTTCTGATAATCTTGCAATATGGCTAGATATAAAGGAAAACAAAGAATATATAAAAATAAGCAAAGCAATAAAAAGGATAAATGAAAAAGCATGGAATGAAGAAGGAAAGAGATTAGTAAGAGAATTAGAATTAGAAAGAGATTAGTAACACAGTTATAGAAAGATCATATTACTATGAGAACATTTTATAAAAATTGGTCTGAATGCTGTATGATATTTAAGGAAAAATATAAAAAATGATTTTTACATTGGCAATATGATGTGAGAAAAGCAGAGAAAGAAAAATATAAAATAACCTATAATGCTGCATTGGTAGATTTGAAACATAATGATAGAAAGCACTTTGACAAAGAAAAATAATTATATGAAAGAAATCAAGAAAAAATACAAGAATTGTTATATAAGCAAAAATATTTTTACAAGAAAAAAGAGAAGAATTATCAAGTTAGTTAAGCAAATTTGTAAAGGAAGATGGTAGTGTAATGAGAGCAATAAAAATGCAAAAGGAGAAATAAAAAGAACTCAGGAAAATATTATGAACAGTGTAGTGCAACATGTACAAGAAATGTTTAAAGAAAAAAATAAGGTAGTAAAAAATGTGGAAAGTAAAAAAGTTAACAGAAAAAGATAGAAAAGAGTTTGAAAAAGAGATTTCTTTAAATGAGCTAGATAAACTATTAGGACAAGTAAGTATAGATTCGGCTGCAAGCTCAGATGGAATAGCTTATGAAATGTGTAAAAATTTAAGGGATTGGCAAAAATATATTTTTAAAGATTTTGAATGAATGGCTAAATGATGGTTTTATATATGAAAAATGATGTAGTGGAATACTTAAATTCCTATGGAAGAAGGAGGATAGAAGACAATTAAAAAAAACTGGAGACCAACAGTATTAAATAATAATGATTATAAGATCTTTATAAAATAATACAAAAGTGATTTGAAACTAAAATGGAAAATATTATGGAAGATAGCATATATAGTATAAAGGAGAATGTTGTCAAGAGTTATTAATGATAGTTAGAGAAATTGTGGATGATATTATACACAGAAAAGATGAAGCAAAAATCATGATAGGAGGCTGCGATAAGGCATTTGACACACTTGGACTTGAAATCTTATGGGCAATAATGAAAGAATATAAAAAAAAAACATGAAAGAGTTAGGCAAATATGTATGTCAGCATATAATAATAATAATAATAATAATAATAATAATAAAATAAAAATACTTGTAAATGGCTGGTTAAGCCAAGAGGTACATATGAAGAGTAATGCAACACAGGCATGTCCAATGAGCTGTATACTCTTTGCATTAGTTACGAATGTGATAGTATGTAAAATAAATTACAAACTGAAGGAGGCAGGCCATATAATACCTGAAGTGTTTATAATTCCAGTTCTCTTAACATATGCAGATGACATTATCTTCTTCCAACTACACCCATCAGAGGTCATCACACTGAATCCCTGGTCTGCAGAAGGAGTGGCAGTAGAGTTTTATGGTGTCGAGTTGCTAGCCAGGTGCCCAACCTTCCATAGAAGGCACACACATGCACACACTCTCCCCTAGGGCCAATTTAGAATGTCCAATCTACCTGCAGCATGTTTTAGGAATGTGGGAGGAAACCAAAACATCTGCAGGAAACCCACATGAACACAGGGAGGACATGCAGACTTCACACAGAAGGCACCCCAGCTGAGAATTAAACCGGAGAACCTCTTGGTGTGTGGTGACAATGCTAACCTCTGCACCAATGTGTGGCCCATGCAGATGACATTATTATAATTGCAAAAAACAAAATTTGGATAAAAGAAGTAATAATTTGCACAAATTGGTATATAAAGATGATAGGGATGGCTTTAAATAAACAGAAAGGTGAAGGTTTAGGTGATACAGTAAAAATTGGGGGTATATATTTTACAATGAATTAAATTTCTTGGGTAGGTATAAAATGTGGGAATAAAGATGTAAGTAGAATTCAAAGGGAAAACAATAGAAGAAATAAAACAAATCTGTCTGTTCTGGAGAACATATAAATTGTCATTCAGAAAAAGGTTTATTTGATAAATTCAGTACTTAAGGGAAAAATAGCATACTTAGCAAGTGTATTTATGCTGCCAGCAAACAGTATTTGAAAAGGAAGTATTGCATGTATTTTTTCATTTATATGTGGGTTCTAGATTAAACCCAGTAACAAGAGGACTTTTGTATGTAAATAAAGAGGAAGGATGTTAAGGGTTAATTAACCCACTGGTATGTGCTGCTTCATTAAGCTTGTACAAAGCGTTAAAGTGGCTAAATGAAAAAGATGAGAGATTTGTAGTAAAACTGTATAAATATAAGTATGATAAATGTTGGGATATGGTAAAAAAGAGTAAAAGTAAAGAGACTGTATAAATGAAGAAATAAAATGTCACCAAGAAAAAATATTGTGTTGGAACATAAAAATTGATGATATAGAAAAAGATAGAAAAGTATGGTATAGGAATGCAATGATAAAACATTACTCTGTAAAACCATGGGAAAAATCTAATAGATGTAAAAATTAAAGCTATAAAACTAAGAAAAAAATGGTGTAATGAGAAAGTAGAATGTCAAGATTTTTTGTGGAGACTGGTTATAGTGGACACTCTAAATTAGCCATAAGTGTGAGTGTACATGCTAGTGTATGTTGTGGAAGAATTACTGTTGCAGGGCTAGCCACCCTACGATGTAAACTTTGGCTCTAGATGATTGTCACTGTTGAAGTGACACCCTGACCCCATGTGGAAAAATGGGAAAAGGGGTTGTGGATGGATGGATGGATGGATGGATGGATGGATGGATGGATGGATGGATGGATGGATGGTAATAGATAAACTGCCAGTAAAAGGAAATATGCCATATACAAAGAAAAATGAGAAAATATGTTTACATTGTCAAGAAGAAGAAACTACAGAACATGTGTTTTTGATATATAAAAGAGTAAAACATTATGGAGAAACCCATATAAAGAATATTTTTTGAAGATATAAAAGAAGTGGCTAAAATAAACATGGATATGATTAAATATGGATATTATAAGAACTGAAGTAAAGAATATGTTAAAAAAATAGATTAAAAGTTATTTTATGTTATATGGGTTATATGGAATGAAAGAATAAACTAAATGTTTAATGGTAAATGGATTTTAGCAACAATACTAAGTAAAATCAGATGGTGATTACGGAAAAAGGAGTGGGGATCTAATAGGGATGACAATTTAGTATGACTATAAAGGAAATTATGAATATGTGATCTGTATGTTTATATATTTATACATATGTAAATATTTGTAAATATTAGTTATTTTTGTATATGAATAAAGGACCCCCACTCTTTTTGGCTATGTTGCTGTGGGGTAACCTCTGGAAGAGTGCATTATGGAGGAGAATGAGGAAAGAGAGAGCAGAGTGTTGGCATTGTGGCTTCTAAGCAGTATGAACAGGAGATCGATAACAAGGAGGAGAAAACAAAATTTAACACAAGTTATGCAGTTAGTGGAGTTCCATATACAGATGTAACTGAATTACACTTTTGTGGTTTACAAAAAGATGTACTAGAAAGGATGATAAGTGAGGCAGAGGGAAGAGAAAGTATTTCCAGGTGATTCGGAGGTAACAGCAGATTCTAATGGAGAACTGGCTAAGAACATACCTATTTCACAGTCTAGAGAAGAGAATGCTACCAACACAAACATCAATGCAAGCAACAGTTTGAAAAAGGTAACTGATTTTTATGACAAAATATCTTCTTCTGCAGCAATAACTAAAACACAGTTAGGGAGAAAGACTTTGTAAATAAAAACATTTTGACACTGAAACCTATTATTTATTTATTTCCAGTTTGATGACCGGGGAGGTCCACTGGACTCAGGGAGCCCGTTTTCAGTGGAGGCCCGGGGAGAAATGCTCTGCATTACATAGTTTAGTTACATATGCAATCATAGTAAAGAAGACACAATTACAATTTCATTCCATGCTAGAGAACAGGAATAAATTCTTTGGTTACATAGTACCTAAATATTTAGGATGGCAGTGGCAACTTAACTGAGAGGGAGAATAAAGACGTAGAAGGAAAAGAGAGAAAAAAAAGTGGGATGGGTTATTTATAATACGTACAATTATGTTATTTACAATATGTACATTTTTGCTAGGTTAGCTTGTACTCAGAGTTAGTCAGAAGTTTAAGGGGTGGATTGATTATTAGGCTAGGTGGGGAGAGTGCAGCTGCATTTCCTGTTAGAGGAAAGGTAAGAATGTAGCTGCGTTTTAAAGTTTTCAAAGTTTTCACAAGTCCTTAGAGAGGAAGGAAGATAATTCTATTTTGTAGCTAAGGAAAAGGATAGCAGAAGCTGACCAGCAGGACGACTGGGTTTGTGGACAGTGATTAGGTTTTGGTGAGCAGATCTTAGAGTTCTCTGAGTGGTGTAAGGTTGAAAGATGTTGGTTAATGCTGGGCACTTAGTAGGCTGAAAAATTAGTCTGTGAGCTGTAGTAATTTGGAGATAGTCTAGATAGTTGGAGAGTTCAACCAATTTAACAAATGAAGGCAATACAATGATGGCAGGAGAATTTGGCTTTGGTTGCAAATTTAGAAATCTTATTATAACAGACTTCCAGTTTGGAGGAGAGAGAGGCAGATAAGTTTGTTAGTAGAGGAGTGCCATACATTAGTGAGGGGAGAAGATAGGTGGTGGCAAGAGTTTGGCTGGTGGAAGGAGAGAGAAAGTGGATGTTTCTGTATAGCATACCAAGTTTTATATTGGTTTTCTTAATGTTTTGCTGGATGTGAGTGTCGAATTTTAGGTGTTCATCAATAGTAACCCCAAGTAGTTTAAGGAAGGTAACAACCTCTATAGTAGAGTTGTTTTGGCTAATAATTTGGAATGAGTTTTTATCAAGAGGGGAAGCTTTTGAGGGAGAGAATAATAGTATTTTGGATTTATTGGCATTTAGTAAGAGGTGATTTTGGAGCATCCAGTTTTCAGTGGTGGAGAAAGCAGTCTGGGTCACTGTTTGAAGCTCTGAGAGGTTAGAGGTGCAGCAGACTAAAGTTGAATCATCTGCATATTGTACAATTTTGGTGCTGGGTATGGCTTTGTGGAAATCATTAATAAAGATGTTGAATAGCATTGGACCGAGTATGGATCCCTGGGGTACCCCAGTGGGGGTAGGAAGGAAGGTTGAGGTGCCTTTCCCCCATTTCACAGCTTGAGACCTGTCAGAGAGGTAGCTTGAGAACCAGGATAAGATATTCTGGGAGAGATTAAGGTTAGAAAGATGGTTCAAGAGATGGGTGTGGGAGATGGTATCGAATGCCTTGGACTGATCTAGTAGAACTGTTGATATTATTTTTCCAGAGTTGCTGGCAAGATTTATTGTGTCTAAGAAGGAAAGAAGGGCAGTGATAGTAATATGGACAGGTCAGAAGCCGTGTTGGGTTGGAGTGATTGGCTAGGAATGGCATAAGCTGAAGATGGATGCATTTTTCCAGAAGTTTTGAGATTGGGAAGAGGATAGCTATGGGGCAGTAGTTAGAGATGTTGTTGTTTTTGCCTCCTTTATGGAGAGGTAGAATGAAGGCAGCCCGCCATAATTTGGGCACATAAGATTCCTGCATGGATCTATTGATCAAGATGCTAATGGGGAGAGTGATACCATCTGCAGCTATTTTTAGGAAGGAAGATGGGATATTGTCAGGGGCATTGGAGCATGGTTTTAATTTAGAGAGTAATGTCTTTATGTAGGAGGTTGACATGGGTTTAAGTTCAAATACTGGAGGAGGATTGGGGGCAGAGGTTGGTGTAGGGGATGAGGACAATTGGATAGGTTGAGGGGAAGGGTTATTGTTAGGGAAGGTCTTGGTCAGTTCTGCTATGGAGTTGGTGAAGAAAGAGTTGAATAGAGAGGCTATTTCAGGATCAGATTTGCTGGTGTCAGGGCAGGGGTTGTTTTTGGTACCTGGGTTGAGAAGAGAATTAATGGAATTCCAGAAATGTTTTGGGTTTTTTGAATGGTTAGACTGGAGTTTGATATAGTAGGACTTTTTGTCTCTGATGAATTGTTTTTTAGTGAGGTTGCGGAGTTGTTTATATTTAAGAAAAGTTTCTGGCTGCTTGTTTTGATGGTATATTTTCCAGGATTTATCTCTTTGTAGCATACATTTTTTGGTATCTTTGGTTAGCCATGGGGCAGTTTTGGTTTTTACTCTTTTTGTTCTTGGTGGAGCTAGGGAGTTGAGGACGTTTAAGAAGGTTTAAGAAGGTTTATTATCAAGATAGAAGCTAAGAATGGTGTTTCAATGGACAGATATTCCTTGTGGGACAAGCAATAACTACTTTAGGGATAAAACCAGAGGGTATTTGACCTTTTATTCATATCAGCAATGAAAGCTTTAGTGAAATGACTTTTGAGACATTCAAGTGTGATAAAAGGTTTTGGTTAATTTTTTATCAAAGTTGTTCTGTGAACCCAGGAATCAGTATATAGTTAAAGGTTCTAATAGAATGTTTTGAAGAAGAATGAAGCTGCAGTTCATAATAACTAATATAAATGAAGATAAAATAATGACTTATTTTCCTAATAAATGTAAAATATGTAAATGAGATTAAGAAATGTTTTTATGAAAGGAAGCTGTGGAATGGGGATGGAAAAACTGGGCACTTAAGTGTTGTTATTATTAATAATAATAAAAACGGGGATGTTGAAGTATTGGAGCAACAAAAACATGTTATTTTTGAGTTTCTGATCAACATTTAATTAATGACTGCCCTAAAAGTATTCAGTGTTGGGAGCTGGTACATGGAAAGAATAATTGTAAATTGCTATGTAAGATATGCGGTAGTAGTGGACATTTTTGGTTTGAGAGTAAAATGGACATATGACCTCTTTTATATTGATGCAATGTATCCCCAATCAACATTTAAGGAAACAGTGTTTAAAACCAATATTTAAACAGTGTTTAAAAAACATAGCCCAACAGCAACAACTATAATTACCCAGTTATAACATGATTACAACTATGTAATCACGATAAAAACTTGAATATTTTATGATTAATAATGACAAAGTAAAAATAAAATAATAAACATAATTATTAATTAATAACATTTGTACACCACACAGTTAAATAACCAAACTATAATGTCTCACTTAATATGATTAACCTTATCTATCATATACTTTCATTTTTAATACACTAATAAGAAAGATAACATCATTTAGGTCATGGGACCCTGAGGCATTAAATTAAACTTGCCACCAGTATTCTCTCTGCTCCAGTAGGATGTTTCATGGCTCCCCCGGGATTTGTTTTAACTTGTTCTAACACAATAAACCCAAATTGATGATTATTGAATTCATTAATGTACTTAAAAAGGGCATTTGTCTTATTATTTCTAATCTCATGGCAATGATCATAAATACTTTGCTTAAGCTTACACTCTGTTTTGCCTACATAATAAGCAGGGTACCTTTTACACTTAGCGGCATAAACTACTCCTTTGGTATAACAACTATAATGACCAGAGATATTACCTAAGGTCACTTGATTGCATTCAAGGATGTATTTACACTGATTGTAATTTCCACATCTGGTCATTTTGCCAGAATACTTGACTTTACCTGAAGTTAAGGTGTCACACCAATCTTTAAAATTCCTATCCCTTCTATATGTAGCCTTAGGATGGGAACCCAATATTCCCCCCAGTTCTCTATCCACTCTAATTAAATCCCAATTCTTGTAGATAATCTCCAAAATCCCCCTACTATCATTAGTATACAGTATGTAGTGATAAATGTATTGCCATCAAAGTTTTCCCTTTTTGATGAAAGATTAATATTATAGTGGGAGAGGCACCATCCTCAATGTACCCAGGTATAGAATCAATTAAATCCATTGCTGGAGCACTTGCAGATGAGTTACATTGGAGTGGGAATCCCCTTTTAGAATTATAATAGAGTTAAAATCAGGATAAAAACATCCATTAAATGAACAATTAAATGGACCTAAAGGTTGCTCACAATGCTCAGGGGGCAATGTAGCATTTGTAGGTGACTTCAAAAGTGGTAAATATAAGCCAACCATTCTTTTATTAATAACCTCAGATTTTATAGCCTCCACAATGTCATTAGGATAACCTCTATTGAGGAACATCTAACCTATAAAATTGTACTCTTCTATAAAATCTTCCAATAATGTACACATAAACACTGTTTCTTTAAATGTTGATAGGGGATACATTGTATCAGTATAAAAGAGGTCATATGACCATTTTAGAATGTCTGATGAAGGACGGAATTACAAGACAAAAGCACTTTGTAGGTACCTGCCATTTGTTTGTTCTAGTTTCAAAATTAGTTCGGTGTGTTATTTGAGAGTAACAAATATGAAAATGTTCAGAAAATGTGGAGGTTTACAATTAAAGGAGCAATATGTCCATGGTATGTTTTAGATGATTCAAGAAAACAATTGAATGAGTTTGTTGATGGGAAAATTTTGTTTAAAGATGGAAATGTTAATCATGGCATACAATGAACAGGAGGTGAATGAAGATGTTGATGACAATCTGGTAACTAATTCAAAAGATATAAGGGAAGAGTAAGTAAAGAAGGGAAGACGGTAGAAATAAGGAATCTATTTTGAAAGGGTTTGGAGAAGAGACAAAATTACAAAAGAAAGTTGCAAAAATCAAAAACGGCAACTTAACTATTTTATCACTCAATGTTAACAGCTTTATTAATGAAAAAAAAGAGATTAAATGCTATTCAGTGGTGCAAGAAACTGTAACTTTGATGTAATATTTTTGAATTTAGCCCCAAAAAGACAATTTAAGCTCCCAAATATGCAACAGAGACAAGAAGGTTTTAAATTTTTGCTTGAAATTGTTTGCACAGGCATTTTTATACACCAAGTAGAAGAGAAAAAACATTTCTCAGATATATAGCAAATGTTAGAGGTATGATGGAAAAGAAATAGATAACTGGGGGCATTTGTTTTGAGAGTGTAATGAGTTGGCAGATTTTAAAAATTCCTTACAGAGTACTCCATCAGAAATATTGGGTGAGCAAATGGAGGTAATTAAGGAAATAATTTTTTTGAGCTGTGGCACTGAGTCATCCAGTCGTTCTACCTGACAGCCCTATATATCACTGATCGCTGCTGTGCAACAGACTTTCACACCTATTTGAAGTCCTGAATATTGTAATAGAGATAAATGAATTGAAAGTGGGATCTTTAGAAAAGGGAAGGAGCAAATTACATAGAAATACATGGAAACTGTAGGAACGATACAAACAAAATAATGTTCTGGAAAAAGAGTAAGGTTTAAGGAAAGGCACGAATTGAGCAATTTATGTAATGTTGGACATATGTTCTTAAAAAGAACATATGTGATGTATAATGCATTTAACTGGAACCATGTTAAATATAGTTTTTCTTTTATGTTAATGTATGTTTGCCTATGTTTTAAGTGATAATTTAATAAAGGCATTAAAAAAACAATTTAAAGTAATATGGGGAAGGGCAGTATGTTAGTGCTTTGGTGAAGATGTATGTTCTGGCATTTCTTTTTTAGCATACAAGTTTTAAATATTATTATTGTAAAACAAGGAAGGTTTATGATTTTGGGTATAAGCAATAGGAATAAGGTCTGCAAAGTTACTGCAATTATGTGTGCCTGCTACTAGTAAAAAAGAGAAGAACTGTTTGAAGAATTAAAGAAAAGTTAAATGCCAGATATGGACATTATTGTGTTGGGGAATTTAAACTGTAATTTAAGAAAGATGTTAGGAAAAATAAGCAATGATATACATGTTTATAGGTAGATGGTAAAATAAAGTAGTTTGCAGTTAGGCAAAAGAAAATTACATATAAGAGAAGTGTTAGTGGTTGCATAGATATGCACAGTGTCTGACAAAGATATCAGAATACATAATGTTCTTTTGCTATTTATGAACTTGAAACATCAGTCCCTTAGGTGGTCCCTCCAAGCATGTTCAGCAATGGGAAGCCAAATTAAATGGGTGCACTGTGTGGAAAAATCAGGACTATCTGTATCTCCATACAGACTTACAGGTGCAAGGAATCCAGAGTTTGCTATAAGAAATTGGGGGGGAGTTGAACTGCAGAGTACTGTGACTTGACAGGGGGCAGAAGAGACACAAACTGAGTCATCCAGTCATTTTACCTGACAGCCCTCTATATCTCTGATCGCTGCTGAGCAACACACTTTCACACCTGCATTTTTGTGAATGTTATGTCCTTGGAGTGTTCCTCTGGAACTGATTTCCTCTGTATATATGGAAATCTTCTGGCTATCGGTAAATAGGTATCTGCAAGTTTAGCAATTAAGTAGCATTAAAAAGCAATAAATATACTACATAACATCTGGACACAGAACTACCCCAGGTTATACAACAAATTTTGACTCCAGGTCATTTTAATTTTAAATCTCAACTCAAAAATCATGTGCTTGCCCCTGGTATGGTGTTAATGAAAGGGAAACATATCTCTAGTAACCAGTTTAATATTTTGTTAACTAGATGTCAGTAGTCAAAAAAATTTAGCTTATAAAAAAAGCAGTCTGAGAATTAGCTCAATATTCACAAAAAGAAGCAGAATAGACACCTATGAGAGAGTTATTCCAGATAGGTTTGATATCAGTCATTTCAGAAAGGGCAGTGATTTAAAAGCTCTTAAAAATGGAGACCAAAATGGCAAGAAGCTTAAAGTGGCAATGTGCCTAGAATTTTAAGAGAAAACATGTTAATTGCTTGTTCTTCCCAAGTATCAAATAGAGTATCATATACTTTGCTGACAGTCTAAATCTGATATGCTGCTTTTTCCACCAGTTTATATTAATGTATTTTGTATATATGCTGACTCATTAAAATATATGGGCATTAAAACCCAGGCGATCAATACCAGCATTTTGAAAATCAGAAAATCAAAAAATTCATAACAGTGAAAAAAAAAATGATTGCTAAAATGAAACCTTTTCCTTTTCTGATCCGTTAACCAAAGCCCTACTATTAAATTCAGACATATTTTGTCTAAATAGTTGTAGTCCTACAGCAGGATTTTTTCCTAAGGTAAGCTGTAGGTGGGGTTGGAGTGGGAGCTGGGTTAGGGTTAGCACTCTTTAGTAAGGGTAGTGCACCACCTTACTAATGTATGGGATTCCCCCCGTACCACTTTAGTAATATATGGTAACCCCCCGTACCACCTTAGTAATGTATGGTAACCCCCCGTACCACCTTACTAATGTATATTAACCCCCTTGTACCACCTTACTAATGTATGGTAACCCCCCCACACCACCCTATTAATGTATGGTAACCCCCCCATACCAACATACTAATGTATGGTAACCCCCATGCCACCTTACTAATGTATAGTAACCCCGCTGTACCACCTTATTAATGTATGGTAACCCCCGTACCATCTTACTGATGTATGGTAACCCTCATGTACCACTTTAGTAATGTATGGTAACCCCCCTGTACCACCTTAGTAATGCATGTTATTCCCCTTGTACCACCTTACTAATGTATGGTAACCCTCCGCACCACCTTATTAATGTATGGTACCCCCCACACCACCATACTAATGTATGGTAACCCCCATACCACCTTACTAATGTATGGTAACCCCCCCTGTACCACCTTACTAATGTATGGTAAACCCCTGTACCACCTTACTAATGTATGGTAACCACCCTGTACCACCTTATTAATGTATGGTAACCCCCCATACCACCTTACTAATATATGGTAACCTTCCTGTACCACCTTACTAATGTATGGTAACCTTCCCATACCACCTTACTAATGTATGGTAACCCCCTGTACCAGCTTACTAATGTATGGTAACCACTTATACCACCTTACTAATGTATGGTAACCCCCCATACCACCTTACTAATGTATGGTAACCCCCCCATACCACCTTACTAATGTGTGGTAACCCCTCTGTACCACCTTACTAATGTATGGAGACCCCCCCTGTACCACCTTACTAATGTATGGTAACCCCCCGTACCACCTTACTAATGTATGGTAACCCCCTGTACCACCTTACTAATTTATGGTAACTCCCTCCTGTACCACCTTACTAATGTATGTTAACAGCCCTGTACCACCTTATTAATGTATGGCAACCCCCCAGTATCACTTACTAATGTATGGTAACCCCCCCCCATACCACCTTACTAATGTATGGTAAACCTCTCATACCACCTTACTAATGTGGAAGTAAGTCTTTGTAAGTCCAAATACATGTTCGATGGTGGCTCATGTCTGTGACACTGCAGCCTTATATGCCATCTCCATCATGGCCTGGGGTCTACAAGTGGGGATCATCAGCCACAGCTTAAAGAATATATTGCATCACTTGCAATACACAACAGTGGACATCACTTTAAGTGGCATGCTTCCTTCATCCATGAAAACAGCATATCAAGGATTGTGGCTGACAATGTATGCAACTACCTACTAGTTGATCCTGTAGGAAGTCACTCCACACAAATTGCTAGTACAGGTCACACATGTGTCAGATGTGGGAATCATATGAACTGCCTGAATGGAATTCCCTATGCACTGCATACCACCTGGCAGTTAATGGAGTGAAAACTATGCCAGTTGATAAACTGAATGCCATATGGAGCATGTGGGGCCTTAATGCCAATGTGGCTGCAATCAATAGCCCCCAGAACCTCACAGAAATGGGCTGTATCATAGAATGTCCACTTAATGATGATTCATTCCTCTGCTATTCATGGAAACCAAATATTCTCATTCAGATGCTGTAGAATCACATCAAGGAATTGGTGTAGAGTTTGTGAAGTCGATGCCTGTAAATCTTCTAATGAATTCCCTGTTAGAGTGTGAAAAATCCCCCATAATAAGGGTGGTTAATTTTATACAATCCTTCATGTCCTGTGAGTAAGGCATTCCATATTATCTCCCATAATTTCGTGTGACGGTGTGACCATACAGTGTCTCTGTCCACATGGTAGTAGTTAACAATGTCCTGGTCATAGAATTGATGGCATGTTAGCCTCTAGTAGACCCATGTATAAAGGGGAAGACAATGTCGCAATACACTCTGGACCCTGGCTCTGAAGGTAGCCACTAGCGCACACTGTTCTGCTAAAACTGATGCTACTTCTAGCATTGTATTTTTAGTAAAGCCCTGTGCAACAGAAAATCCTGGCATTCAGAACAGATGATCTCTGTGGCTCATCACATTTAATTTTAAACAGTTCTGCCTTGCTTGGATTTGTTATTTGCATATGTGATGGCTCTCATTAGCATGCTAACATATTTGCATTCATTATACAGTCATTTGCACGTAATGCATATTGCACTATTTCTCAGACAGTATTTGCATTCATTATACAGTCATTTGCACATAACACATATTGCACTGTTTCTCAGACAGTATTTGCATTCCTTATACAGTCATTTACACATAACGCATATTGCACTGTTTCTCAGACAGTATTTGCATTCATTATACAGTCATTTGCACATAATGCATATTGCACTATTTGATAAAACAAACACAAACCAAGAAACTGAAAAACGGATCCAAGGTAGTAGATGGTTAAAATAATAATAATCCAGCACTCTCAGGACAACTATAAGTTTAATAAATGAAGCGCTTTTCGTCTGCTGACATGAGCAGACTTCTTCAGACAATACAAAATTGTGTCTTAGAAACTTAAATAGTACCAGGCCCTTTGTTGGTGGACCTATTAACCAATCACACAAAAGGTAACCTGAATTTAAATTTAAAAGTTAGACACATTGATCGCATTATTGTATTAAAATCACCATAAAGATGGTCCATAAAAAGCAAAACAATGGTTATGGGTTAAGCATAACCTGTTCACCACTCTAAGCTGAGGTAAAATATTAGTTACACATAATATATATAAATAAACATAAAAATTAAAAATAAAAGTAAAAAAGAGATAAAAAAGAAAACAAATTAGTATATTATCTAGACAGATTTTTCAACTTTAAAAGGATGCTAATAGAGCAGCCATCGTTTAGCCCAGGTAAAACATAGGCATTTAGTCTAATCTGCCACCGTAATTCTGATGCTTCCAAAAACAAATGTGTAGGAGCCCCTCTCTTATTTTCAGATATCTCATCTATCACTACAAATCTAAAGTAGTGGTCTTTGTACTGAATAATGTGTTTGGCGAGTGCATTATCTGATTTTTCTTTGCTGATGGCATATTGATGTTCGTAGATACGCTCTCTTAATCTACGCTCGGTCTTGCCCACATAGAATCCTGCACATTTTTGGCATTGGGCTAAGTATACGACCATCCTGGAATTGCAGGTACATCTACAGCGAATGTCAAATCTGATGTTATTGATTACAAATCTATTAGATTCGTGGATGTATCTGCACTGATTACAATTTTGACATTTATACATGCCAGGCGTTCGTGTGGGCTTGCCGTCAGGTTGTTCTAACAGGAATTTCAGATTTTTACCTCTTCTAAAAGTAACCTCAGGTCTATTACCCACTTTGCCAAACACTACATGATTAGCACGAAAAATGTTCCAGTTCTTAGTAATAATATCCATAATAAGGTGACTGTTAGGACAGTATGTCAAAATTAATCTATTGTTCATATGGAGGTCAGACACCAAACGGTCAACTTGCATGGATTCTACCATATTGGCGGACTCCCCGTTTGAAACAATCTTAAGAATAGGTTGGTATATACCATTCAATCTCTTATTAGTGACCTCTTTGACTAAGTTCTCAAGTAAGTTTGGTGGATACCCTCTATGAAGGAACATATTCATAAGTGTTTTACACTCGTCATGGAAGTCCTCCTCTGTACTAACCATCCGGGCCGCTCTGACAAGCTGCCCCTTGACTACCGACCTTTTTTGGTAGTTCGGATGGCAACTGCAAGTGGAGGAAGGAGTTGGAATGTGTAGACTTCCTGTAAATGCTTGCTACATAATTGTTCAAGTCCTCATTTTTCACTAACCAAATGTCTAAATATGCTATAGCATTGACACTGAAGTTGGAAGTAAAAGACAAAAAGTCAGTTGACGTATTGAAGGAGTCCAAGATCAACTTACTATCAGCTTCACTTCCCTCTAATAAAATAAAAATGTCATCCAGGTACCGTGTATAGTACCTAATCTTTGACATAAGTACTTGGTTATTCAATACTTTCTCCCTTTCCCAGTAAGACATTACCATATTAGCCAGGCTGGCCCCACAGGGCGACCCCATGGCGACCCCTATTTTTTGAAGGTAAAAATTCTCACCCAACAGCAGGTTTTTCACAATGCCAGTCGTCAGGGGGCCATCCCAAAACAAAGGAACAATTATCAGCAACAAAACAAGGGGAACCAACAGAAACCGAATCCACAGAGACTGTAACTACTAATTCTATCAGCAATATGGGCCTTCCCTTACATAAATGTTATAATGGGAACGGTTCTGCCAATGCTGACAGTGACATTATCTGTTTCAATTCCTTTTCTTTTATGAATTTGGTTCCAGCCTTAGTTACTAATTCAGTGACTAACGCAGACAATTGTTTGGATTTTCCTACTAATGAAGACGTGAGACCAGTTATTTCTACTAATCAAATAGGTGACTTTAACATTTATAACTTTTCTTCTGTCCCTATTCCGAATGACTTAGCAGATTTTCTATCTAAAGGGCATACATATGTCCCTCAGCAAAGGTTAGATTTAGTAGGGACCATTATTGACATCAAACTGTTTACTCGTAAGTTGAATTTTAACTTGCTTTTTGACAACAATAGCAATAGCAACAACACTTACGACAACAGAATCAGGGTCCCTAGTACGTTCAATCCTCCACTGCACCCTTTAATTCAATCTTTTGAAAATATGTGTGAACTTGATTTTAGGGATAGGAATCTGTATTCATCTAATGTAGGAACAAAGGATATATGTAAGGAAGAAATGTTATTACTTGATTTTGTGAAGTCACACTGCTTACGTATTTGCAAACCAGACAAAGGAGGAGGAGTGGTGGTTTTTGACAAAGTTGATTATTTTGATAGAATGCTTGACCTACTTTCCAATGATGCGTACTCTTTAAGTTCCAGGTCTGAAGTTATTAATGCCTATCGTAGCATTAAAAATAATTTAGACGAAATGTTCTTTGAAGGTAGAATAGACCAAGATCAGCATAAATATCTCACTACTTTATTTCCGAGATTTCCTTGTCTTTTTGAGATTCCAAAGATCCACAAGGATCTCTTCAATCCTCCCATGCGTCCATTAGTT
Organism: Protopterus annectens; assembly: GCF_019279795.1. NCBI lineage: Eukaryota > Metazoa > Chordata > Ceratodontiformes > Protopteridae > Protopterus > Protopterus annectens. The sequence continues at coordinate 311,913,596 of NC_056731.1, forward strand.
GACGGACGAGGATCTCCTACATACCCCTGTGCTAAATTTGTAGATACAATATTACAGAAATATTTGAAAAATGAAGAACAAATCTGCAAAGATTCTTGGTCTTTCCTAGGAAAAATAGGGGAATTAACATTCAATAAAAATTACAACTTTTTGACAATTGATGTCAAAGATTTGTACACCTGTATACCCCTACAAATAGCACTTGAATGGGTGGCCTTTTTCCTTAAAAATAAGGGTGCCCCTGCTGATGAAATCTCACTGGTCATTGAACTTTTGGATATGATTTTATTCAACAACTATTTCATGCTGGGTGAGAATTTTTACCTTCAAAAAATAGGGGTCGCCATGGGGTCGCCCTGTGGGGCCAGCCTGGCTAATATGGTAATGTCTTACTGGGAAAGGGAGAAAGTATTGAATAACCAAGTACTTATGTCAAAGATTAGGTACTATACACGGTACCTGGATGACATTTTTATTTTATTAGAGGGAAGTGAAGCTGATAGTAAGTTGATCTTGGACTCCTTCAATACGTCAACTGACTTTTTGTCTTTTACTTCCAACTTCAGTGTCAATGCTATAGCATATTTAGACATTTGGTTAGTGAAAAATGAGGACTTGAACAATTATGTAGCAAGCATTTACAGGAAGTCTACACATTCCAACTCCTTCCTCCACTTTAGCAGTTGCCATCCGAACTACCAAAAAAGGTCGGTAGTCATGGGGCAGCTTGTCAGAGCGGCCCGGATGGTTAGTACAGAGGAGGACTTCCATGACGAGTGTAAATGGTATATACCAACATTATTCAGTACAAAGACCACTACTTTAGATTTGTAGTGATAGATCAGATATCTGAAAATAAGAGAGGGGCTCCTACACATTTGTTTTTGGAAGCATCAGAATTACGGTGGCAGATTAGACTAAATGCCTATGTTTTACCTGGGCTAAATGATGGCTGCTCTATTAGCAGCCTTTTAAAGTTGAAAAATCTGTCTAGATAATATACTAATTTGTTTTCTTTTTTATCTCTTTTTTACTTTTATTTTTAATTTTTATGTTTATTTATATATATTATGTGTAACTAATATTTTACCTCAGCTTAGAGTGGTGAACAGGTTATGCTTAACCCATAACCATTGTTTTGCTTTTTATGGACCATCTTTATGGTGATTTTAATACAATAATGTGATCAATGTGTCTAACTTTTAAATTTAAATTCAGGTTACCTTTTGTGTGATTGGTTAATAGGTCCACCAACAAAGGGCCTGGTACTATTTAAGTTTCTAAGACACAATTTTGTATTGTCTGAAGAAGTCTGTTCATGTCAGCAGACGAAAAGCGCTTCATTTATTAAACTTATAGTTGTCCTGAGAGTGCTGGATTATTATTATTTTAACCATCTACTACCTTGGATCCGTTTTTCAGTATATTGCACTATTTCCCAGACAGTATTTCCATTCATTATACAGTCATTTACACATAACACATATTGCACTGTTTCTCAGACAGTATTTGCATTCATTATACAGTCATTTGCACATAATGCATATTGCACTATTTCTCAGACAGTATTTGCATTCATTATATAGTCATTTGCACATAATGCATATTGCACTATTTCTCAGACAGTATTTGCATTCATTATACAGTCATTTGCACATAATGCATATTGCACTGTTTTTCAGACAGTATTTGCATTCATTATACAGTCATTTGCACATAATGCATATTGCTCTGTTTTTCAGACAGTGCAATCTGTCTGAATCATCCTCTCATGTATGTTGCTGCTCACCATGCTGTTTTGTATGATGTTGTGTACCATTTGTTTCTGAATATCCCCTGAAAGTTATTCTTCCTTTGTGCAGACAGCTGGTGTGACCAACTACAGTCTATTCTGGAGGTCACATCACAAAAGAAAGCACAGGCACAGCTCTCTTAAAAACTGACATTTTATTTTAATAGGAGTTATTATATTTATTTTACAGTTTCCTTTGTTGAATACTATATCCTCTTGTTTGTTTCTGAGTGCATATTAATTAAGCACTGTTGCAAACTGAGAACTATACCAATCAAATAACAAATATTGACCAGGACACATGTAAAACAGATATAAAAACAGACATAAGAGCAATATAGGGATGAGGCATAGTATTAACCTTAATTTGCAAATTCCAGGAAAGGTAAATATGGTTGTACACGATTTTGATGAGACAACCTTCCTAGATGGCAAATGAATGAATGGGTGACCAACTGAAAATGAACAAACACGATCCAGGCAAGGTGGAGATTGTCCTAGGTACAGATGATATAAGATTTATATCTGAAGAATATCAAGATTAATAAGCATCTTAGAAAGTATATCCAAGAGGAAAAGAGTGAGATAAGGTAGAGAACACAATCTTTTAGTTACCTCAAGAAAGTAGCACAAAATGGCTGTCACATTTAGGAGATGTTGAAGACAGAGTCATGATGGACATGATGCTCAGAAATAATATGAGGAAGAAATACTTTAATAATAAGACTATAGATATATGAAACAGCCTTCGCAGGCTGCAGAATCAAAACTTGTGGAGGAAACTAGTTGAACAGACAAGCATTCTTTGGTACAGACCTGGAGAAGTAGCACAGTAGTTAATAAGCAACTAGTGCTTATCTCTTGTAGTTGAAAGGGCAGACAAGGTGGGCTGCACAACATTTATATGATAAGAAGTTTTGCGGGGCTGACAGCTCATATTAGGGATTTCAATAGTTAGATGGATTTAGTTTCTTCTATTATCTGCTTCTTCCTTTGAAGCAGAGGTTGTTGAATTTCCTTGTTTATTGAACTGGTACATGCTAGCACTGCGTTAATAAGGAATGTTTTAGGCAGTTTGAAAACAAAATAATGCATTTTGAAGTTAACTACAGTGAAACTGTGTTTCTTTCTGTCTCTCTGTCAACCTAAACCTATCACAGAAGGCATCACAGTATTCTGTGCATTATTTGGTTAGTCATACCTCTCAACTGTACAGATTTTTTGCCTCATATTTTTGATCTGTGCCTCATTAAATTTGTTGCTTTCTGGCATATCACTGAGGACTGAAGTAATTAAATAATGGCATATAATTGAGTTTCAGACTGCATACCCTTCCAAAAATGCATGCTAACACAAATCCTGATATTCTAGTAACTTTCTAAGTTTATAAGAGCAATATTTGAAATCTGTCCCAGTTTTTGGGCCTTTGTTCCCACCATTATTTTAGGATTTGTCCAGACGTCTTACAATAAGAGGATGGAGCATTTCTCCCCGGGCCTCCGCTGAAAACAGGCTCTGTGGAACCTAGTCGGACATTCCCGGTCAACAAATGTTAAATAAATAAATAAATAAATAAAATGACAGGTATGTTAGTTTAGTTAGTTAGTTAGCTAGTGTTAGAAAGTTTAATCTTTCTTAAGACAAACACTTTGGTAGTGGTGACCTAGAAAGGTAGCACCATACGACAAACTTAGAAACAATTTAGAAAAAACTAGCAAAGCTAAATAGCATGTATATTGGAGGTGGGAGGAAATTCGAGTGTATCAGGAGTCATGCAGACTCTCTACAGCTAGAAAGTCGAGAGCAGAAGATCTAGACTGTGGACCTTGGAGCTGATAGGCAACAGCACTAACCGCCACATACCACCTTGCTGTTCATAATATGATGACCTACTTCAATCCTAAAGCTTTGAAAAGTGTGCCTGTCTGTCTGATGGTTGTTTAGCACCTGTTTCCCAAATGCAGAGTCATGCTGTTATTAAAAAATAAGTATTTGCAGCTTTTTGGCCAGAAGAGATTAAAAGATAAATGCAACATTCAATAACATTCAATACTGGCAGAAGAAAGCATGTTTTCATTTCATTTCTCAAGTGGCCTCTCAAGTCACTGTATGATTTGACAATATTACACTGTCCTTAAAACTAGTGAAAAACAAGTGTGGGCAAGTATGCAAGAATAATTACACAATAAAACATGATCTTTCTTGAATTAAGAATCACCTCATACAGTAAGGGTATGTGAGGTCTGGTACATTATGCATGGTGGCTAGGAGGTATTTTAAAAACAGAAATATAGCAGAAACCTCCTCTGGGGTTGAAGTAGAAATATTCTAACTGTAAAACCATATCAGTGGTACTCACTCTGGCCACAGGACACTTAAATGGATTCTGAACAATGTGTCTTGCACAGTGCACTAGGTTTGTGCAGCTCCAGTGATGTACTGTACAAGGCAGGGCAGAAGAAAGAAGTTATGCACTCACCATAATGTTCCATCTGTGTTGTCCACTTTCATTCTTCCACAACAAATGAGTTTGGATCCACACTCAGATCTGACTCTGCCACTTTTTACAGCTCATGGATGCCAAAAAGGCTCGAGGTCCGCCCTTACCTCTAATGCCCTAGTCCCCCACCTTCAGATCTTGTTTGCTGACCTCTTTGCTTAGTATAAACTAAGGCACAACCATTATATGAGAAAACATTATTTGGAGCTCAAAGGCAGGAACATTACTTCCTTTAACATCTTCTTATTCTTCCAGGACTTCTTGAAATTTGGACAATGAATAGTGGGCCCTCGTGGATGTACCTACACATCCTACAGCATCCACATTTTTGCATTTTACTGTGGGTTAACACTATCTTGGCTGATGTTGCTTCCAAAAACATCAATTTCAAGTAGTTCTTCTTTGTTATCAACAGGGTCCTTATTACACCTTTATGTGGGGATGCAGATGTGATGTTAGAATTAAAGGTGTTCAATTGGCAACTCAAGCTCAATGCCATGGTTGCACCAGGTTTAAATGCTGTGGCCTCACTGAGCAGTGTGTGTGTTAAAATATAAAGCAGCTTGTATTTAAATGTTTTAACAAACATCCAGTTATTCATTTATATACAATTTTTATAATTCTATGTTGGTTTATTTTACTACATTTTCTATTTTGGAGGGATATTTATCAGAAGAAAGTTCATATGAATTTTTTTTTAATAATTATACATACATACAATGCACATTTAAATACTGATGTTGAGTCAACTTTTGAGTATGCATGACTAGTTAATATATTCTTATATGGCAGCTTCTTATTGGCTGCATACCTTTTCTAATTTTGTGTGGTTTGGTTTCATCTGTTTACTCCGATAAAGTTGTTTTAACTTATGTTAAGATGAAAGTGCTCAGTATCTAATTAAACAGTGTTTTTTGTTTCAATGGAGGCAGGTCTCTTTTTTGTTGTTTTTGAGCTTGATGTTGGATTGTGACACTACTTCAGGAAGGAAAGATGGGTTGGTTCATAACAATACCCTGTCTTTATGAAAAATCGAATAAGAAGGCTTAGAAGACAGGGCTTGAAGTTCTGAGACTCTTCTAGAAGAGGTTATGGCTACTAAAAAGATAGTTTACTAGGTTAAAAAGTTTAGCTCACACTTCACTGATGGTTCAAAAGCAGATTGAGTCAAAGCTTATAAAACTAAATTTAAATCCCATATGGTGGAGTTGGGATCTAAGAAGAAAAGTTCTCCTTATAAAAGCCTTACAAAGTTTTGAAGAAACTAAGGTGGAATTGCTTACTCCTGTGCGAAAATTATAAATGGCCGCTAGGTGTTCCTTAATAGTCGAGGAGCTAGCCCCTTCAATGAAAAGTGTAGCTAAAAACTCAAGAACTTTAGGTACTGGTGTTGAAAAAGGGTCAATGTCCTTCTGCTGCACCAAAAAAACAAATCTTTTCCATTTACTTCTGTAATCTGTCCAGTTGGAAGCTTTATGTTTAGACAAAAGAATGTGACGGACAGGGTATGAGTGACTGAGTTCTCTAGCTATCAACAGAAGTGGAGAAACCATGCAGTTAACTTTAGGCCTAAAATGTCCAGGTGTATCATGTCTGTTAGGTGAGACAGGAAGTCTGGAATTGGATCCAGAATCAATGGTGGGTAAACTAGATGAGGCCAAAGAAAGGGGAACCAAATCTGATAAAGCCAGTAAGGGGCAATGAGGATGACTGTGCTGTTCAGTCAAGATGCTTTCTGAAGAAACTTGGGAATGAGAGGAGTTGGAGGGTAAGCATAGGGGAGACCGGGGGCCAATCATGGAGGAGAGCATCTCTCAGTGATTCCCTTGGTGGGGGGATCAGGGCAAAAAACCTGCTGCACTTGTTGTTGAGGGGAGATGCAATGAGATCACAGCAAGGTTTGCCCCATTGGCAGAATATCTTTTCCACAACTCTCAGGTTGAGAGACCAACCATGAGGCAATAAAATGGACCTGCCCAACGTGTCTGCTATCATGTTGGATTTCAGAAATGAATTAGATATCACCCATTGCCACACTCTTAGAGCTTCTCGAGACACGGGGTAAGATCTGGTTCCCCCTTATTTGCTGATGTACCAGACCACTGACATATTGTCTGTCTGAATTGCAATAGTCTCAGAAGGAATAGAGTCTTGGAAGGCCTGCAATGCTAAGAGTATTATTGTCATTCTAGGACATTGATATGCAGGTTGGCTTTTTCAGGAGACTAGGTGCCTTGGACTGTCTTCCCCAAGAAGCCCCCCCCCCAAGTTTGGGAAGTGTGCATGGTCACTATGGTCTTCGGCTGAGGAAGAATAAAGGGACGACCTTGTAATATCTGATTGGAGTCGATAGGGTCCATTGAAGAATTCTCATATGGTATCTTGCTAATAGAACCAGAGTTATCACAGCAGACAATGACTCCAAAGCCTGGAGTATCAATCAAGCTGATAGAAAAGAATTTTGGAGTATATTTTTGACTTGAAATTGAATAGTCTGAACCCTTTATAAGGTAAGGGAGGCTGTCACTGATATTGAACAAGGCCTGTATGAATTCTAATACTTGAGTTGATTCTAGCTGATATTTGTTGTGACTGATGGTAATTCCCAGGTGAGATCACAGCTGGAGTACATAATCTAATGCTTTTACCAGAAGCTGCCTGGTTGGAGCGGTTATGAGGCAGTTGTCCAATTAAAGAAACACCCAGAATCCCTGAAGTCTGAAGTGGGATGCTACTACTGCCATGCATTTGGTGAGCACCCTGGGAGCTGCTGTGAGCCCAAAGGGTAGAGCTCTGAATTGGTAAAGACTGGCTTCCAGCTGGAAGCATAGATGTCTTCTGGACCACCTATCTAGTCTGATATTTTTATTTATTTTATTTATTTATTTTACATTTGTTGACTGGGATAGTCCGACTGGATGCATGTCCATGTTCAAGATACAGCATTACATAATACCAGCATTACATATTACAAACAGACTATTTACAGAGATTACATAAGTAAGCAAGTTAAACAAGTTCCAGGTTTACAGTTAATCCTGAATCACACAAGTCAGGATTAAATTAAAAACACACAATTGGTTGGTTATTTTTTTTTTATTCTAGAGAGAGAGTTAGCCAGGCTTGATACATTGACATAGCCAGTTAAGTGACAAATGATATGATAGTAAGCATCATGAAGATCTATTGAGCACATCCAATCATCCTTGTGCAGAAAAGGCAGAATGGACTGAATCATAACCATCCAGAACTTCATGTACTAAACTGATTTGTTCAGATTGAGTGCCAGTCTCTAACTGGTCAGGCTGACTAGGTGGAACATCAGGAATTTTGTTTACTGCTGAGGGACATCCACAAATCTTTTATAATCTGTAGAGTCTCTGGTGCATGTATAAGGGCCTCCTTGTATTTCTACATCCCTAGTTCTGCTGAGAGAACTGTCTCCATATGGATCTTGCATGGGACCCTGGGACTTTTTGAACCACATTTCTAGACCACCTTGTTGTGTCTTTAACTTTAGATACCTTCAGCTGCATATGAGATGAGCACCATGGACAAATTTGAAATAGATGTTCTTTAATTAAATCCTTCTGCAGTCTGATGAAATGATGAACAGGTGGCCGCCACTATGACCTTGACATCTACTTGTACTCATTTAATCCAAAACTCCCTACCTTTGGGTGGTGCCAAGATCCTGTCTGGTCTCTTAGGGATTGGCTCAAGAGATATCAAATTGATGAGGTTGTTGGCAGGCAGAGTCACCCAGGAGGTAGATGGGCCAGATCCAAAGCTTCCAGGAATACCAATTCCTCTTGGGAAGGGTTGTCAGTACATCAGCCACCCTTTTGCTTGAGGATCTTCAGGATATCTCCAAAGGAAATGTCATCAGATGGTGATCTTGAGGACCCTTCCCCCTCATGAAAATCAGTATCTTCCATGACCAACTCTTGAGGAGAGTCTAAGTGACTCCTATTGGACTTTCTCCTCTTAGGGACATCTTCAGTGGATTGTTCCGGAGATGTATAAGAAGATATGAATATACCCTGGTAACCTGGTGGGGGAGTAGGATGTTGAGGCTGAAGACACAAAGACAGATGGTTCTGGGAAGTAAAATCTGGCGGGGGGGGCATCCTTCCTCTAGTGGCAGAAAAAAAACTCTCTCCACTACCTCAAAAGCAGAATGCCACAGAGAGAAAAAGACCAACAGTTCCAAGAAGACATGCTTTCGGACCATTGTCTCCTTCTGATCCAAAGACAGACCATTTAAGGCAGAGGTCAGAGCTGAGCTGTCCAATGCCAAGGCTCCAAGGGGCAGAGATGACTCCAACAATTTTGGAGTCGACTCCAACACCTCGTATCCGGCAACAACACTACAGCTTCAAGGGTCATCTTGCCTCCCATGCACTTGAAGCCAGGCCACTCAGAGATGGTATCAGAGTGGAAGATACAACAATCTTCAGATCTGACACAGATGGCTCTTGGATTCTCAGATCCAAGTGCTCCAAAACCAATGATCAGATCAGAGAAGGAGCCAAAATAGGTGGAGTAGTACTGAAAAATGTCTCTGGACCTAATGGGGTATGAGCCGGGAAAACTCCCATTTGTATTTGTGTCAAAAGAAATTTTCTTATCATCCTATCCACATCTACTTCTGTCAGACTTCTGGATGAATGAGAAGAGGAAGCAAATGACGAGTTCCTGGAATGGTGATATCTTCTAGGAAAGGAGATGGAAAGAGTAAGAAGTTACATAATCCAAAGATGAAGCATATCAGGTCCGAGGAAGCTTCTTTTGTTCCTAGAGGGTCAGATCCAATGATGCAGGTTTGGCATCAGAAGAATGAAGTCAGATCCAATAGTTTAGACAACTTAAGTGGTGGTTCTGCACTAGGAGACAAGCCTGGAGCAGAAGATCTGAAAGGATCCAAGGATGCTTCTTGGCCTCTTTTTTCTCCATTTTCTTGGGGGTTTGAGTCTCAGATGCTGTCTCAGAATATGTGGTGGGAAGTAAACCTTTTAAAATATGTTTATTTTTGTGATCCACCAGGGCCCGAGGATTAAAGGCCTTACATATTTCGCAAGACGCATTCAAATGGGCTAGGTCTAGACAGTAAACACATGAATTGTGTGCATCTGATAAAGAAATCTCATGGCCATAGGCCTTATATTTCTTAAAACCTGATGTTTTTTTCAGCCATTCCCAACTAATATATAACAGGAGATAAGAAAGGGAAAATTTTTTTTCTTAAAGAAAGAAAAGAAGAAAGTTAAAGGGAAGAGTTACTAACAATGGTAACTGAAGGAGCTACCACAAGGGCACAAGAAAAGAAAATACCAACAATGGTAATAGGAACTTACACTAAAAAGGGCAAGAGAGGACTATTACAGAGTTCAAAGAAAAAAGGTTAGCTATAGATAAATCTATTTTTTACTCACAAACTAAAACCAAAGCTCAAGAACTAACTGTCCGTATGTGAGGGCAGCAAATGAGATCTGAGGTATGGTGGGGAACTAGGGCATTATGTGTAAGGGAGGAGCTTGAGAGTTCTCAGTATCCACAAGCTGTAAAACGTGTCCAAGCTGGATCCGAGGGTCGCATCTGAACACATTGTTGAGGAACGAATGAAAGTTGCAACATCAGATCATTAGTTCTTCCATACATACTTGCTACCAATCCTTTAAAGCTGCACCAAGAAACTTGTGTAAATGATTCCTGGTTGTGCTGAGTCTGTGTCTGTGATCCATACATTTCTGGCCCTCTACAGATGGGACCAGGTCTTAACCTGTCTGGGCAGACTATACATGTGAGGACTCATGAGAATGTAGTGTGTTTCCCAGATGAGTACCATTCCCCACTGTAACTGCACTACCCAAACCTTAGAGTGCACCCCAGTAACATTTGGGAAAAGGAGTACCTAACAATGCTCAGAAGGATGATAACTGCTCATAAAAAAATTCACTTCAAGCAAAAATAAAAATGCATGACTGCAGTATCCCTCGGTGCAGAGACAGTATGACAGAGACATTCAGCCAGATGGGAGAACACAAACAGCAACTCTGTGGAGCATATTTTTCTAGATAATTGAACTGTATTTTCCTGCGGAAAGGCAGAATCCATATAATCCGTAATAGCAGGATTCAAGGGCAGAGCCTAAATTATGTATGGTCATAAACTGGAATTTTCTTACCTCTGATGGCATAGTCAGCTATTTTTATATATATATATGGGTCCACTATGTAATTCCAAAATACTGAAATCCCGAATTTCAGTATTTCGAAATTACATATCCGAAACACTAAAGTACGAAACCCGTAAAAGCATGAAATTCAAAATCCTGAAGCTCGGAGATGTTGAATTAGTGCTTCTGCTGGTGTGGTGTATGAATGGATGGGTGGAAATTTAGGTAAGTATGTATGTGTAAGTGTGTTGGTTAGGGGCTTTAGTGTGTGTAAGTGTGTGCTGTGACTGTGATGCATGTATGTGAGGGAATGTAAAATATGTAGGTGTGAGTTTCCTTTGTGTGTCTGTGCGATCTCAGAGTTAGAATATTTAAGTAGGGAGGGTGTGGGATTGCAGCCCCCCACATGGGGGTGCAGGGGGGCTTGCCCTTCTGCTTATCTGTAGTGTAGGATTATATATTTGATTGTGGGGGGGGAGTTGTGTGTATGTTTATGAGTGTGCTGTATGTGTAGAGTATGTTCCGGATTTTAAATTTCACGGTTATGAGGTTTTGGGATTTTGTATTGTAGTAGCATTTTCGGCTATGCAATTTCAAAATACTGAAATTCGGGATTTCAGTATTTTGGGATTACATAGTGGACCCATATATATGTGTGTGTGTGTGTGTATATATATATATATATATATATATATATATATATATATATATATATATATATATATATATATATATATATATAACAGATGTAGGTAGACTAGGATTAAACCAAGTCTTTTATGCAACCAATATGCCCTCTTTTGGACTACAGAAGATGAAGGGAACTGATGTGGTAGGCTATATATTAGCCTAAGTGCAGAACTACTGTTTCATACTTTGAGCTATCTCTGTAGCCCTGCATCCTGTTAACAGTTAAGCTAATAAACTGGCTAAATGCACTGCCACATCTAATGTACAAAAACAGCTGCTCTGGATATCAGATATTGTGTTCCTCTTCTGCTTCAGAAACTTATGAAATGCGGGTACTGTATTAGTTGGGTGCCACTGGTAACCTTAACTGCTTCACAAACCTTAGACAAAGGAGTTATCCTAGGCCATATTCACACCCATTACAGCATATACAGTTACAGTTCTGGCCACCTGAATGCAACATAAAGGCTGTACTTATTACCAGGCTAAGATAAACTCTATATCTGCATGCTTGTACAAAAATAGTAATCATTTATTTCAATCACAGTGGTTTGGCAGTATAGTATACACTTCAGAACAGAAGGGCCTTGTTCAGGTAGGAACTAATCCATCTACTTTACAATAAGGATTCTTTTACAATTACTTGTTTTGTCAGTATTTCCCTTTATCTAGTAATGAATCAGCATTCTGGCAACTATCCATTCATTCTGAAAAAAAGTCAGATAAAGAGTAATGAAAAACTAATGGCTATAATTTTCCAAGTTGCAATTTTAAGTAAATATATGTATAGTTCCGGCCCCACCCAGTCCAGAGGTCTTTTAACAATATACATTTATTAATTTATTGTTAAATGTCCATGATTCTGTATCTGAAAGTAAGGCTTAGAGGGTTGAACATTTTTTTTATGAGGGCATGGAAGGCAGTAAGAATGTATATTTTACCAACTTCTTAACCAATATGAACCGAGACAGTATTTCCTTACCATACCTTGCTCTGAGGATTGCACTCTAGACATGTCAGACTATAAATTCAGTTCACCTGCCATTCATTTGTCTCTGTTCCATTCTAAAGGAACCCAAAATGTTGGAAAATGTAATACAAAGTAATAACATATTTAACTAGACTGATAAGCTCATATTTTTGTTTGCTGTATTTAATAAGATATTTTAGCAGGAAGCTTTCATTTACACTACATAAGCAAATACATAGTTTGCATTCTTTGTCAAAAACATTATGGGTATAAAATTAAAAGGAACTACGTTACATATGCTTAAGGGCAAAAGGTGACTTTAAGTTTCATCATCTAGACTGCCTAATAAGTGCTTTAATATTCTATCCCGTCTTCATTCCTGCTTACACCTTACCTTTTTTATACCCTACCCCATGCCTTCTTGAATGCCTTTGTGGAATCCCTCTATGTCACCCATTCCAGTATTCCATGCTACACCTCCACACCTCTCTCTGTGAAAAAGTGCTTTTGAGTATCTAGCGAATTGTTAGTTCCTAAAACCATCTGCCTGTGTCTATCCTTCTCCCTCATGTCATGCATTGGTTTGAAATACTGGGACCCACATGAGTAAGTCCCATAATGTGGAGACTGAACTGTCTAAAAATCTGTACTGATATATATATATATATATATATATATATATATATATATATATATATATATACATACACACACACACACACACGTATATATGCTTTAGGGGTATGGGGCTTGCCCCACACATTGGGGGGTGCATGGGAACTTGTCCCGCAAAAAAGATATTTAAAGGAGAAGATCAATGTTCAGTATTCACTCATCTTCTGGATTTTCTGTCTTGTTTTTTCAGCATGTCATGGCTTGGCATTTCATCTCTTGACATTTCAGTAGGGAGCCCTAAACACCTCCTAACATTACCTTATGCACTAATAGCTTGCCCATTCTGTTTCTTTTGGTCTCAATTGAAAAGAGCTCTAGCTCCTCTAACCTGGGGCAATATTCCTTCCCCACCATTCCACGGAACCCTCTGTTAGCTTTTCTCAGGATTCCATCAGGCAAACTGATGTACCTTTCCTTATATGGCTTTCAGAACTGCAGCCAGTATTCAAGGTATGATTTGACCAAGACCCTGTAGAGTGAAAGCATTACCTTTTTGCTTCTGGAATCAATACTCATGAAGAGACACCAGCCTTATGTTTGCTGCTGTCACTGTTATTCACTCTCATTCTGCTGGTCATATCTAAGTGTGATTAACACCCCCCAGATCCTTTTCCTGCTCTGTTACCATGAGTTCCCCTCCTCCCAGCTGATATTTCGCAACATGCTTGTTGTGACCTAAGTGCATTGATAGCATTTATTTGCACTGAATGTCAGCTAACACCTTTATGCCAATTCATTCAACATTTCCAATCCTTTTCTAGACTTTTCCCCTCATCCCTCACTACAGCATCTATCTTTGTGTAATCAGCAAATGGCTGGCTCAAACACACTGAAGAGTAGTAGACTCAGGACAGACCCCTGTGAAACTCCACTAGTCACTTTCCTAATTCCTGCCATTGTTCTTACCACAACTCTCACTCTCCTGTCATTCAGCTTTGTTGCTATATGATTCCTTGGGGTCTATATCATAAATTAGAAATTCCAAAATATCAAACACCATAAGTTTGAACTTGAAATTTCTAATATTGATAACATTGAATGCTCAGAATAGCGAATTTTTTCCCAGGGAAAAAAAATTGCTGTTCCGGGAAACATACACAAAACACAAGCACACCAAAATAAATAAACCACACACATACAGTTAACAAAACCCAATCCCACACTAAACCATACATACATTACTAACTATCCACTTACCTTAACCCGCACCCTAACCCTAAGGTCCGTACTACCCTACATAATCTTATAAAAACAAATAAAATAATAATACACACAACACATACAGTTAACAAAACACAACACTACACCATACATACATTACTAACTATCCACTTACCTTAACCCGCACCCTAACCCTAAGGTCCGTAACTCTCGCACCACAGTGGAGGAAATAGCGAAGCTATGGAACAGCCCACCGAAATCTTGCCCTAGGTAAGATTTTGATGTTCTGAGGCTTTGCTATTTTCACCATTCAATATTTTGGGTTCAACATTTTAACTTTCAAAGTTTTCAGTCTTCGAAGTTATGATATAGACCCAATTCCTTGCTGTTGTTCCTACCCCTAACCACTCCTGTTTTGCTATCAGCCTCCTGAGTTGAAATGAGTCAAAGGTCTTGTTGAAGTGTAGGTAGACCGTACATACTGGTATTTCCTATCCAGTTCACCTGTAGCCCAGTCCAAGGTGGAGGAAAGGGTATTTTGGAACTCAATAGTTTGCAGCTAGGAAACTCATCTTGCCACCAAGAACATTGATTTCCATGTCCGGGTCTTTAATCCTACTTTAGAGGGTGATTCAAAGAAAGGTAAAATTAACTTCTCTAATATAAAACTTAAACCCCATGGATGCACTGTTTCTTCTAATGGTGGTCTCATTAAAAAAGAACCTTTAAGAAAGGCCTTACATATCTTTAAGGTCACTAAGGGTGAATGGTTTAGCTCCTGATGAAAATTAGCAATACCTGCTAACTGTATTTTCAAAGAAGAAGTTAGTCCCAAACTGAATACGTGACTTAATCCAGAAGTGCAGGAAATGGAGGTATAAAAGGATCCAGCTGTCTAAATTTCTTCCAGTAGGAAAACCTCCTCCATTTGCCCCTTGAAGTTGCAAATCTTGAGAGAAGTCTAGATTTGGGCCACCCTGGGTAGTTAAACAACTTACCTTACCATTACTGAAAGTGAATTAACAATGCATTTAGGATCAGGGGTATGATGTGTGGGTGGGGCTTGCTGAATGAGTAAGAATAATTCTGTAGGGATTCTGGTAAAGATGTTTCTCCACTAAGTGAGGTTAAATCTGGTGTAATCAAATTTCCTGAAACCATAATAAACCATAATGTGGCTATAAACATGATATTGGCTTTGCTGTGTTTGTTTTGCTTGATGAACTTCTGAACAAGGGGAAAGGAGAGAAAGAGCAGAGGAGTCCTAGTGACCTTTCTTGGACAACTGTCTCTGCAGAAAAGCAAGTAAGAAGAAGCTGTTGTACTCGGTGCTGGTTGGGAAGTCCTGCTCTAATGGTGAAACAAATCTCTCATCACTGATAAAAAGGGGCCACTCCTAAAGCATCAGAGGGCAATGACTGAGTCTCTCTACTAATGGATAAGCTTGGCCAGGAATATGGGTTAGTGTTAGAAATTAATAAGATGAAAATATAGCCCATTCACAAGCTCTCATGAACTCTAGACACATTGGATATAAATGTGACCCATCCTTCTTGTTCATATACCATACCATACCATAACCATGCTGTCTGTGGAAATGGCTATCACACCTTGAGGGAGAGTCCTGAAAGGCCTGTAACATCAGAAGGATGCCCTCATTCCCAGAATGTTCATGTGTCATTTGCCTTCTGTAAATGACTGCATTCTGCTCTAACAATGTCCCCCACCCATCAGCAGATGCACCTGAGGTAAAAGAGGCTGTCCAAAGCCAAGTCGGGGTGGTGAAGACAGCAAGCATGGTGTCATTTGCTGGAATATTTTGATCAGAGACAACATGTGATCTGTACCTGGGCCCACATCCTAGACATGAAATATGTACTGTGAGTCCACTAAACCTTGAAATTCCTATGAAATAGCATCAAGTGAAATCTGGCATTTGGGATGGTTGCTGCCAAAGACCTAACAATCTGAAACACATTGTTACCATTACTACAGTTGATGATATTAAGACTGTACTTGGCACTGCAGAATGAAAATTCTGTCTTGGGGAAGACATTTTTCATAACAGCTTATGAATATTAAAGCTTACAACAGCTCCATCTGGGACATTTGATGTATTCACTGCAATTCCAAATGACTACAGCAAAATAAGTAGAGCCTCTCTGGCTTTGATCAACACCTCTTGAGTTGGGGCTGTTAGCAAACGATCATCTAAATAAGGGAAAATCTTGGCTTCTGACAGTTTGGTAACCTGCTTCTCTAATATAAAACTTAAACCCCATGGATGCACTGTTTCTTCTAATGGTGGTCTCATTAAAAAAAGAACCTTTAAGAAAGGCCTTACATATCTTTAAGGTCACTAAGGGTGAATGGTTTAGCTCCCAATAAAAATTAGCAATACCTGCTAACTGTATTTTCATAGAAGAACTTAGTCCCAAACTGAATACGTGACTTAATCCAGAAGAGCAGGAACTGGAGGTGTAAAAGGATCCAGCTGTCTAAATTTCTTCCTGTAGGAAAACCTCCTCCATTTGCCCCTTGAAGTTGCAAATCTTGAGAGAAGTCTAGATTTGGGCCACCCTAGGTAGTTAAACAACTTACCTTACCATTACTGAAAGTGAATTAACAATGCATTTAGGATCAGGGGTATGATGTGTGGGTGGGGCTTGCTGAATGAGTAAGAATAATTCTGTAGGGATTCTGGTAAAGATGTTTCTCCACTAAGTGAGGTTAAATCTGGTGTAATCAAATTTCCTGAAACCATAATAAAACATAATGTGGCTATAAACATGATATTGGCTTTGCTCTGTTTGTTTTGCTTGATGAACTTCTGAACAAGGGGAAGGAGAGAAAGAGCAGAGGAGTCCTAGTGACCTTTCTTGGACAACTGTCTCTGCAGAAAAGCAAGTAAGAAGAAGCTGTTGTACTCGGTGCTGGTTGGGAAGTCCTGCTCTAATGGTGAAACAAATCTCTCATCACTGATAAAAAGGGGCCACTCCTAAAGCATCAGAGGGCAATGACCGAGTCTCTCTACTAATGGATTAGCTTGGCCAGGAATATGGGTTGGTGTTAGAAATTAATAAGATGAAAATATAGCCCATTCACAAGCTCTCATGAACTCTAGACACATTGGATATAAATGTGACCCATCCTTCTTGTTCATATACCATACCATACCATAGCCATGCTATCTGTGGAGATGACTATCACACCTTGACGGACAGTCCTGAAAGGCCTGTAACATCAGGAGGATGCCCTCATTCCCAGAATGTTCATGTGCCATTTGCCTTCTGTAAGTGACTGCATTCTGCTCTAACAATGTCCCCCACCCATCAGCAGATGCATCTGTGGTAAAAGAGGCTGTCCAAAGCCAAGTCGGGGTGGTGAAGACAGCAAGCATGGTGTCATTTGCTGGAATATTTTGATCAGAGACAACATGTGATCTGTACCTGGGCCCACATCGTAGACATGAAATATGTACTCTGAGTCCACTGAATCTTGAAATTCCTATGAAATAGCATCAAGTGAAGTCTGGCATTTGGGATGGTTGCTGCCAAAGACCTAACAATCTGAAACACATTGTTGCCATTACTACAGTTGATGATATTAAGACTGTACTTGGCACTGCAGAATGAAAATTCTGTCTTGGGGAAGACATTTTTCATAACAGCTTATGAATATTAAAGCTTACAACAGCTCCATCTGGGACATTTGATGTATTCACTGCAATTCCAAATGACTACAGCAAAATAAGTAGAGCCTCTCTGGCTTTGATCAACACCTCTTGAGTTGGGGCTGTTAGCAAACGATCATCTAAATAAGGGAAAATCTTGGCTTCTGACAGTTTTGGTAACCTGCTATTGACAACAAGCATTTAGTGAAATTTCTGGGGGCTGTGGTGAGACCACATGACAGTGGCAAGAAATGAGAGTGACTGACTGCAGCCTGAAAGTCTAGCAACTTCCTGAACTCATTTCCAATTTTAATGTGCACATAGGAATTTTGGCAGACCATAGAGCATATCCAGTCTTCTTGTGGTAGAAAGAGAATTATGGATTGCAGCATGATATTCCAGAACCTGAGCTTTGTCATGAGTTTATTTAGGCCACTGAGATCTATTAAGGGCCCGAGATAATCTGTTTACTTTAAAAAAAACTTGAATAAAATCCTTTCTGGTCTGGTGAGACCTCTCAAATTGCTCATTTCTTTAGAAGGTTCTGGTCCTCTACTCCGGCTGAACCCTTTTGAGTTGGTAAAACACTTGAAAGGGGAAACGAAAGTGTCTGAAGCTGTACCAGAAATGGAATTGTGTAGTGTCTGGATAAGATTATTCTTAAATGAGACTTTCAAGATGGCTGCACACTGATCAACTGCTAAATGTCAGCTCTCCCAGTGTGAAAAAAAGAAGCTGAAGATGAAGTCCAGGAACTCTTATAGCAATAACCCACGCCTGGGTGTGGGTAATGCTAAATTTACCCACGGTTGGCGTGGTTTGGTCCCGAAGCCGAGGACCAAAATCGCCGTGGGTAAATGGTTAGCATTACCCACACCCAGAAGTGAGTTATTATTATGCTATGACATTATTTAAGAAAAGAAACTATTCCTTTTCTTAAATAATGGCATAATAATGCCTGTTTACTGCCCTTCCGCAGATGCCTGGCATCGCGGCAGTTCTGATGTACTGCGCGCGCGCGCAGTACATCAGACTGTGAGCAAAAGCAACGGAGAAAGCAAGATCTCCGTTGCTTTTTAGTGTCTCGCTATGTTAAATGAGTTTAACATAGCGAGACAGTTTTAAATAAGCAGCGGACATCTCCGTTGCTTATTTTAAAACTGTCGCTATGTTAAACTCATTTAACATATTTCTAAAAGCAACGGAGATCTTGCTTTCTCCGTTAACACAAACACTGTCTCGCTATGTTAAATGGATTTAACATAGCGAGACAGTAAAATAAGCAACGGAGATCTCCGTTGCTTATTTTAACTGTCTCGCTATGTTAAACCCATTTAACATAGCGAGATTATACTAATGGAAAAAGTCCGGGCGACGGACCTTTTTCCATTAGTATAACTCGATTTACAACAGGCACGCTGGCCAATCAGCGTGCACGTTTTGGGGGGATCATGGTATAATATCACTTTTAGTAAATTCAGTTGCTGGCTATTAAGTACACTGCCTGGATGCCAGCAAAGAATAAACTAAGACAACATGAAAGTAAATCAACCACAAAAGGTGAAGAGAAAACACTGACTGGGAAGAATCATGTAGCTGTTCAGAAAAAAAGCATTTCAAGTTCCAGCTTTGGTGCAAGCCAGAGGAAAAAGTCAAATGTGCTCAGAGCTGATTAAAATAAATGAAACACTGAAGGACTATACCAACTCTTATAACAAAAGGCTGGAAAAAATGGAAGATGCTTCAAACATATTCAGAAGAGCTGATAAAAGTGTAAAAAATCAAGGGTCGAAATGAAGAAAAGGCTGGCTGAATATGAGACTGCTCAAAAAGAGAGTCTTCAAAAAATGGTAGAGTTAAGGTCAGAGCATGCATGAAAACTTGAGATTTTTCTGCTATAGCAGAGAAACTGTAAGGAAAAGACTGTATTAATTTTATGAAGACACAAATAAATAACTAGAATAGTATTCCACAGCATGATTTGTTAATTGAAAGAGAACATCATGTGTATGCTCCCAACTTGGTCATGAGAAAACAGCCAAGACCTGTATTATTAAAGAGTAATCATACCATTAGAAAGAGTTGATCTTGACAAAACTACAGCAGAAGGGTAAAGTTGGAGACCGTAGAGTGCTTGTGGAAATAATTATTCACTGTACACCAGGCAGAAGAGAAACAAATTTCTCTAAACTTCTCTAATTTCTCTAAACTTTCTCTAAACTTAAATAAACTTCTCCTCTTCACCCCCACTTCCCACACCTCCCCCTTAAACTTCACCATCTCTTCAAACAATGCCACTGTCATCTCACCTGACTCAACAACAAAACTTTTAGGAATTACCATCGACAATAATCTCTCTTTCGATCAGCATATTAACAACACCATCAAATTAGTCAACAGGAAATTAGGATCCTTATATCAAATTAAACCTTTTTTAACCCCATCGACTAGAACTAGGATTGCTCACTCCCATCTTATATCTACTCTCCTATATGCTTCACCCATTTTTACCAACCTCAAGAAAGCCAAACTTAACAAACTGGCAACTTGCTACAACAACATTGCCCGCTTTGCTACTGGTAACCCCTTCAGAACCCATCACTGTCTTAACTTGAAACTACTAGGCTGGCTTGAATTCCAAAACTATCTTGTAATCCCACAACTCATTATTGCCCATAAAATACTGTACCAACCAAATAACACCCCGATACTCTCACAACTCTTAACCCCTTATAACAATCTTAACTCCCTTCGCTCCTCTTGTAAACTCTTGATCAGTTCTATAAAGTCATATAACAGAGCCGGTGACTCTCTATTCACTAATACAGTAGGTAGAAGATGGAATCTGTTACCAAGCGACATAACAATGATCACATCATTGCCTCTCTTCAAACAAAATATCAAACTGTACTTCCAAAATCACTGGCTTTGTTCCTGTAGTAAACCTGATTAACTGTCTGCTTGTACAAGCTAACTCTAAATTATCTTTTGCTCCTTGTATTGCTTCGATGCTTAACTTGACTTTCTTTTAACTCCACTCCTTCTCCTTGTGCTCTATTTTTTCTCCTCTCTCTCTACTGTCTTTGGTTCTTCCCTTTTCCAAGTCTAATCCCCACTAACTTCCCTTATCCCTAGTACTCTAATTTGTTTCTATTATTACACAATATTTCTTTTATCCTCTTTTCCTTGATATGTTTTCTTAAATAATTTGAATAGGTATTTTTATCTTTGTTTAGTGTAGTTTTGGACTGTTAGTGTAATTGTTTAGTTTTTAACTTTTGTTTTACTAATATGTTTTTTCAATAATATGTTTTCTTTCAATGTATATATTTGTGTTAGAGCTTTTCTCCCCGGGCCTCTACTGAAAATGGAAATATCTCCAGCTAGACTAGCCCGGTCAACAAATGTAAAATAAAATAATAAATAAAATAAAAAATTTATTTCAGCAATCAGGGAATGTTGAGAGGCAGGTGTGAGATTCAAGTTGCTATCCAGCTATTTTCAGAACATTTTTTCTTATAGGATCAGTCATTTTTTGATGCAGAACATGCTAAGGAGGAAATACAAAAGGTGAGCCAACAAGCAGAAGGGGAGTCTGCTACCCATTCTTCTGATAATAAAGCACATGGAGAGACTTTGCCAGTGAAAACTTTTCCAATGTTCCAGTGGAAAATGCTTGAAAGATAGATAAAAATTGCAGGAGTTGACTAGAAGGATTAGGAGTAGACTGGAACTGAACTGGAGTCTGAAGCTGGGAGGTGAAGAAGATCAGCAACATGAAAATTGGTGAATAAATGTGAGATTACAAATCATCACTCACATTTGTGAAATAAGGCTGTACAAGAAAAGGTGGAAAGAATGAACTTTTGTCAAACTTTTTTAAGCTTGTGGGGAACTGAATTGCATTTGCATCACTTCATATCATTAATGCTTGGAAGATCACTAAGTGGAGGGGGAGGAAGGAAAAAGGTAGCTGTAAGTCAAACAATAATTGTTCTTAACTGTATTTATATAAAACTTGTCATGATATTAAATTACATGTTATATAATAAAGCATTTTCATTATTTTTGTATATGATAAAGATACTAAAGTAAACAGATACTTTTTTCTCTCTTTCTTCTTTTTAACATTAAGAAATGTAGGCATTTCAAAGCAGAAATAGATAAAAGGCTAGTTCAAAGCATGTCTAAGTTAATAAGCTGTAATCTTGGGTTGCTGAGGTGGGGTTGGAGTACAAAAGTACATAGATCATAATATATGTAGAGCTGATATGTTTTCTCAACTTTTGCACAGGTGAATGTCTAGATTAAGACCCTTGGCTTAATCTAATAACAGCTTTGAAGTGGAAACAATTTAAAAGAGAACACTGAATGTAATAACAAGTTTTCCTTTAACAATAAAAATTTCAGCACATCTTTAGAAGCCTGCAGCTGAGGGCTATATTTTTCTTTTTTTTCTTACATTTAGAGGGAGACAAGATGATTATAGGGCAATAAAAAGTCAAAGCACTGGTTTCTTCAAGGCTAAAAGTTAATGTTTTCTGAAAGCATGCAAGCTGTTTTTCACACCTTGGAGGGGAATAAAGATGAAAAAAATAACAAACACCAATTATTGAAAGTAGAGGCACAGGCAGCAACATGTATCTTAGCATGGGTAACCTTAACTTTAGGTTAGAGCAGGCCTGTGCTTGTAGCTGTCTGTTTGGGATAATTGCTCCTATTAGTAAGATTAAATTTTATTATTTGAAGATCTATGAAGTTCTGTGTGTTTGTATTAAGTTAACAGGTTATGGGGTTACTTTGTGTGTGTGTGTGTGTGTGTGTGTGTGTGTGTGTGTGTGTGTGTGTGTGTGTGTGTGTGTGTGTGTGTGTGTGTGTGCGTGTGTGTGTGTGTGTGTATGCGTTTTGAGGGTTTTAATTAAAGCAAAAAGTCTTGTAAAATTTGACAAAGGTTCAAATGGAGATGATAAGATAAAACTGTGTAAAGGATCAACCTGCCAAACATTAGTGGCTGCATATATCACAAAAGTTGGAAATAGACATTTGAAAACTGTCATATATAATAGGTGGGAATAATGGCTTCTTATCATAATGGCAGCACTTTCCATATTACCTTTTAATGTTAATGGCCTTATAGGTATAGACAAAAAGGAAAGAATATTTAAGAAATGCAGAGTGCAAGTAGCAATGCTACAGAAAAATTTGGAGAGAACTAAGCATGTGAATTTGATTAAGAAATGACTTCAGCGTGGATGTCCTACAGAATAGCAAGGATAATTTGGAAAAGAGGAGTACTTATATTAATTGCTAGAGGAGCTCCAATAGTAATAGAAGAGGACAAAATAATAATGGTAGCTTTGTGGTAGCAAGGGGCTTCTGAAAAGGGAGGAGGATTAGGTTGGTATGCATTTACATTCCACCTGAAACTACTATTTTGGAGTTTAAACAAATGTGAAAAATAATCAGCTTTCAGCAGGGAATAGTATTTATAGATAGGGGCTGGATTTAGATTTGCAACAATGAGGATGTATCTGGGGCCTGGAAGGGAAAATATAATAAAAAGGTAGATTTCTGAAGAAATTTATGAAACTATTTGGTATTAAAGATGTGAAGTCAGTGGTAGAAACTCAAAGAGAATTTACATATTATTCCACAAGGTACAATAACTGGTCTAGATTAGACAGAAATTGTATTTTACAGGAACATATTCATTTAATTGAGAGCTTTAACACGTATCTAATAACTATTTCAGATCATGCAACAATAACTAAGATAAATATGCAGGGTAATGAAGTAAAAATGAGATACTGGTGCTTCTCTATCTACCTGTTAAAAAGAAAGGAATTTAAGGAATGGGTAGTGGAAACATACCTTTTAACTGTCCAGATTTTCACAGAATGTCCAGATTTTTGCCTCATATTTTTGGTCTATTCCTCATAACATTTGTGGTTTTCTGGCAAATCACTGGGATGATCTGAGGATTTAAGTCACTAAATAATGACATGCATTTGAGATTCATACTTCCGATCCTTCAGAAAATGAACGCTAACACAAAATCTATTACTCTAGCAATTTTCTAAGTTTATAAGAGCAATATTTAAAATCTGCTCCTATTTTGGGGCCTTTATCCCCCCATTTTGTCAGGCTTTGTCCAGCTAAGAGGTTGAGAGGTATGAGTGGAAATTATTCAGGAATTATTATGGAAGATAGAAAGTACTCTAGAAGTTATAGCTAGTGAGTGGGATAAAATGAAAGTGGAGTTTAAAATATGGCAGAAATAAAAGCAGAAGGGATTTGGTTAAGAAGTAATGAGAATTATTTAGAGGGGCTGACAGAGATTAAATTATTGCAGAATAAGGGGAATCTCACAGAAAAAGGTTAGACTGCAGTCTACTGCAGTCTACTAAAGAGAAAATGAAAGAGTATCTCGATAATATGCATGAGTTTAAACAAATTGCTGTTAAGCAACTGTTTTTTGATAATAAATCCACAGCACACAAACTTTTAGCACAGAAACCTTGGCAACAGGAAGTAGAAAGGGTTGGTGCCAATCTTAGGGAGCTTGGAACAGGAAAAGTAACCACAGATCCTGTAACAGTATTAGAGATGTTTCAGAAATGTTACGAAAATGTATATGAAGCAGGGAAATGGAGAAATCAACAAAAAAGCACAAATGGAAAATTTTATAGAAGACTAAAATATCCCAGAGATGAAGCTCAACAATTAACAGATATGTTAGCAGGAGATGAAATAAAAACAGTGATGAATAACCAATATGCAGGAAAGTCTCCGGGAATAGATGGAACTCTGGTGCAAGTTTGGAAGCTAGGAGGAAAGAAAGTGATAAAGATCTGAAAGGTTTTGTTTAATAATGTTTTAAAGGGAGGGGAAGCATCATCATCCTAGAAAAAAGCAGTGGTAGCTGTAATACCTAAAGATGGCAAAGACCTATCAGATGTAACTTTGTACAAGCATATTTCAATTTTAAACAATGATTATAAAGTGCTCATGTCTACAATGACTGAATGAGTAACAAAGGTGTTACTAAAATTGATAGATATGGATCAGTGTAGTTTTGTGGAGGGGAGGCAAACATTTGACAACATTAATAGAACAATGATAATCCAGATGGAAGCAGAAAGTAAGAAAATACTGCTGTTTCATTTGACAGAGTATGCTGGGATTTCTGTGATTAGGACAATGGAAGCATTTGTGTTCCCTGATACAATAATAAGGTTAATTAGGAGGATATAAGAGGGATTGGAGGCAAAAATCAAAGTGGGAGGCTTCCTTTCTGATAAGTTATGTCTGAACATAGGAACCAGGCAGGTGTGTCCTCTTTTCCCCTTTGTTATTTGCCTTATATTTAGAACCATTTGCAAAGAAAATAAAGGGCTCAGAAATTCAAGGATAAAATTGGTATGGTAATCAAGAAGTGTTGGCTTTATTTGCAGGCAATATTATGTTGTACCTGATAAAACCAGAAAAGGGCATCTCAGTGTTGTGGAACATTCTAAGACAGTTCCAAGTTTTTTTTTTCAGGATATAAAATTAATGAAGGTCAAACAAAGTCTATAGCTGCAAACTATGTAGCCACACATGAACTGGTCAGCAATACCCATATTTGTAGGGACATGATAAAATGAGGTATTTAGGAGTGTGGGTTAAAAAAGATTGTGTTATGGAAGCTA
Organism: Protopterus annectens; assembly: GCF_019279795.1. Classification (NCBI taxonomy): domain Eukaryota; kingdom Metazoa; phylum Chordata; order Ceratodontiformes; family Protopteridae; genus Protopterus; species Protopterus annectens. Next base: position 311,938,926 of record NC_056731.1, read on the forward strand.
AGGATATGTGGGAAAAGACTAAACAAAAGATAATACAAACAGTGAGAAAATGAAAGCTCTTGTCTATGAATATGGATAGCAAGATACAAGCAATAAAATGTTTTTGTCCCTTTAGCTTTATACACAGGTCAGGCGTATTTTTATCGGCCAGAAGAAAACTTATGGATAGTAATAAAGTCAAAGGAATTTATTTGGGAGGGGAAGAGGGCAAGAGTCAAGTGGGATAAGTTGATTCTTCCAATAGAACAAGCTTTTAGGATTACCTGATTTGAAGGGATATTTTAGGGCTACACAGTTAAGACTTTTTACAAAGCACAAGCAGATAGCCACAATTCAAAATGAAAAGGGATGATGATTATAAAGCTGGGGGAAATTCAAGAAACAAGGAGAGAGTGGGATGTTGGATGCAGATCCTTAAGGAGAATAACAACAGTCATACAGAACAGTATTGTCACAAGGCAGCAGACAGTATTCTAAGAACTAAGCCAACACAGGAATGGCTAAAGGAGATTCTGCCAATAAGGATGACTGCAATTAGGGGTACAGAGAATAGGCAAGAGGGAGTTGAAATTTACTGTAGGAAACTGGCAAAGAAACCCAGGTACTGGGAATAAATAATTAGAAAGGGAAAGGTAATAGAAGGGAAAGAAGCCAAGAAGATATTTGGACTGCAGGCTATATCTTGCCTTCCTGATATAAGAGTATAGGCAAAGAGAAAGGGATAGGGGAATCCTGAGCGAAAGACTTGCACTGTTAGAATTTTTAGTTGAATCTAGAATATAAGCTGCTGTTAAAAAAGGGATAATTAGTAAGGCATATAAAATATTGCAGGATAACTGTAGGAATCAATTAGAGGAGGTTAGAAAATATTGGGAAGAGAGATTAGATAAGAGATTCACAAAGAAACAATGAGAGGACATATGAATGGCTCCCAAATATACAACAACATCTAGAAGATTTAGGATTTTTGCTTGGAAGTGTTTGCACAAGTATTTTTATACCCCAAGTAGACTCCAAAGAATTTTTCCTCAGGTAGATAACAAATGTTGGAGGTGTGATGGGGAAGAAAGAGATAGCTGAGAGCATATGCTTTGGGAGTATAATGAGTTGGCAGACTTTAAAACATCCTTGCAGAGTACTCTGTCAGAAATACTGGGTAAGCAAATGAGTGAAACTAAGGAAAATATTTTTTTAGCTAGGATACAGGATGTGAATTGCCTAGACTTAGTAAAGGCTTGTTAAGTTTAATTCTGGTGGATGCCAAAAATGCAATTTCAAGAATGTGGAAATCAAAGTCTAAACCAACTGTATTTGAATACTGTAACTGAAATAAAAGAACTGGAATTGGGATCTTTAGAAAAGGGTAGAAATCCTTTTCAGGATCATTCTGTTTTTCCTTTCTATTAAAGTCCTGAGTAGAAAACTTGCTTCTGTAAATATCATAACCTTCACGCAAATGTGAGACTCCCTAGCACACCACATAATCACACACAATGTATACCTATTCTGGGGTGGACTTTTACTATTACATTTAGAGCTTTTTAAATCTGCCTGTCTTACAAAGACTATTAAAAGGTGAATGTAGCAGAAAAAAATAGGCGTTACTAGCAAATATATTACCAGTGGGATTCATAAACACTGAAAATAGGTATAAAATGATGTTAAAACCACTCAAGCACAAGAGCAACACAAAACAAAAATTAACTCTCAAGATATCAAGAAAATTTCCCAGAAGAAAGAAGGCATGTAATCTTAATTAGTAGAAATCAGAAGATAATCATCCAAGCCAAGGGCTAATACCAAAAACTGACAAAAACTAAATGGTCAAAAAAGAAAAAAGAAAAATAAAAACCTAAGGCCATTTTCACAGATACTTCACTGTTCCTGGCAAAAGATATCTGGAGATTAGAGAAGCTGCAGAGCATTATGAAATTAAGGGAAGAGTTAGAGTGTTGGAAAGTTTTTCAGGTGCTGACCTGACTAATGCTTATGGCAACTAGTCCCAAAAGTAGAAAAAGATAGACTGCAGTGTCAGTGTCTCAACAGGTTGTTACCTGCCTTTGGTGCTGGAAGATCAGAAGGTTTTAGGTCCTATTTCCGCAACAGTCAACTGAATTTTTTCCAGTACTGACATTGTACAACAGCATGGGGGGGTGTTGTACTCTTGCGTGTGCTGTCCTTTGGATGAGAAATTAAACTGCAGCCCCATCTGCCTGAACTGGTGGCAACTCTGGAAAATGTAAAAGATTGCACATCACTTTTGGAAAGCATATGGGTGTTTTATTAACATTTACATTAAGTTTTATACCATAAAATTATTTTAAATCAATTATTTACACACTCCTTGTATTACAGTCATACTTAAAATTATTTAGAAGTTACCAACACAAAGAACGTAAATCTACTTCTTTCATTCTTTTTTCTTTAATATTTACCCTCTACCCTCACAACCTTTCTTCCATAACCATATTCTTATTTCAGCTAATACATCATCCTCTTCCATTTTCTTCTTATATAATACACATTCTCACATTTTTTTTCCACAGCACCCATATTGTCACAAATAGTACTTTATCCCATATATCAATATCACATTTCTTTATTATATCATACTTCCCATATAATATCATATTCATATGTTTAAACCCTTCCCATCTATATTCATATTTAAACTTTTCCCAACATTCTTTATTCATTTTGCAATTCAAAGAAAGCAATGTTTTGTTATATCTTCTTCATGACAGTTGACACATTTGCTTTTCTCCATCACCTTATATTTCATATTCTATTTCACTGGTAACTTGTTTAAGAAAATTCTTCAAAAAAATCTTGTGCTTCATAAAATTTTTCAAATCACAATTTTTGTGTTTTAATTGCATTTTGTCATCTTCTTTTAATCTCTTCCATAGTGCATAAACATTATAAAATCATATAATACCATTCTTTTCTTTTCTTTTCCCATCAAATTCACATACTTTTAATTTCCATCATTTCATTTTGTCATATCTGTTTTCTTCCATCCTGATCCTTTCTACTGTTTTTCTTCCCAGACATTTTTGTATTTTTTTTATATAGCATCTTACCTATCATTTCTTTTTGCATTACTGAAAACAAATGCACCACTGGATTTTTTTTTAATTCAAACAACCTTCTTTTTTATTATAAATTATCTCTCTTCTCATCATTTCAACCTTTAGCCCCAGATGAAGGTAAATAGCTATTTTTCCCTTTTAGTGGGAAACATATATCTTCTTCTTTCGGCTTTTCCCAGTTAGGGGTCACCACAGCACATCACCTGTCTGCTAATGATTGGCAGTAGAGTTTTACGATGTTGAGTTGCTAGCCTGACCCCCAACCTTCCACGGAAGTCACACACACACACACGCACACACACACACACACACACACACACACACACACTCACGTCTAGGGCCAATTTAGAGTGTCCAATCCACCTAAAGCATGTCTTTGGGAGGAAACTGGAGCACCCGGAGGAAACCCATGCGGACTCTGCACAGAAGGCACCCCAGCCGAGAATTGAACCAGAGACCCTCTTGCTGTGAGGTGACAATGCTAACCGCTGCACCACCATGGCTGCCCAGTGAGAAACATATATATTCCCCCTAAATATACTATTTTTTTCTTAACACATAAGTTTTCAGTGTATATGTCTTTTTCTGAACCAGTAATTAAAACCTTTCCAGCAAGCTGACAAATTTGTATTTGTTGCAGTGTCTCTCTCTCTCTCTCTCTCTCTCTCTCTCTCTCCATTTTCTTATTTACAGTTTCATACTCATTAAATCTCACTCCCAAAATCTTTGCTTCCTTTCTTGTGAAATATATTCCATTTATTGTTTATTTCACCAAATCCTTTACACTTCATTTTGCTTAACTGCAGAACAGCTTTTAATCTTTTTCATCCTTATTACAACTTCACTTATGCCTTCTTTTTTTTTTTGTTATTAGAGCTAAATCATATGCACATGTTATATGCATTAGTAGTACAACACTTTCTTCTATTGCACATTTTGCCTACCTGATTTCATAAATGCATGTCTGTATTATTGCATTCATTACTAATACAAATAACCATATACTCATCAAGCATCCCTGCTTTACTCCTCTCTTAATACTTATCTTTTTCCCATCCATCCATTTATGATAACTTGTGCCCATGAATTTATAACATTTCCTTATTCCATTAATATTTTTCTTCTCTGCCATATGCCTCCATAATCTGCAACATTGCTTTATGGCGCGCTTTATCAAATGTTTTAGCTAACTCACATGCTATCTGTCTTACGTCTTTATTTTCTTTCTTTCAGTATCATCTCTACTACTTCTACTATAATTAACATTTCATTTACATCGCATCCATTATACCTCCCTTCATCAATTTATTTAATATTTTTATAGCTCTTTCTTTCATCTTTATTAATTTTCTTATAATACTCATAACTTTATCATCTAATCATGGTAGTGATTCATTGTTACCTTATTTTATCACATTCTCTATCTCTTCTGTTGTTATATCATTTTCTTAAAAAATCCTTACTTTTTCAGATTTTTTCACTTTCCATTCTTCTTGCCATCCATTTCCTCTTTTTCATGCATTTTCTTTACAAAAAATTTCAGCCAACTCCATAATATCTTCTTGTTTTTATTTTATGTTTCTTTTGCCCTCTAAGATTGCATTCCTCTTTCCTTTTCTCATTTTACTTCTTTTTCTAAATAAGGGGAACCTCCTGTTTCTATCCTTTCATAAAAAATATTTGCATATATAACATCATTATACATTTTCTTTATTCTTTTCATACATATATTTTTCTATATCCCTTATTTTTGTCACTTCCTTTTTTTTGTTTCTCACAATTCTGTAACATCTTTATATTTTATCTTACTTCTTTTGTATTCTTCTTCTTTCCACTTCTAAATATATTTTTTGTACTTCTGCTTTTATACTACCCATCATTGTGTCCTATTTTTATAAAATGGCCTTATTGCCATATGATCTTTCTTTCTCTCTTATCATTTCTTCCATCTTTTAAACTCCGCAGTTAACTTCTTTATTGACCCCTTTCCCTTTTTTACTATTATGCTGTATTTCTCCTATTCTAGCCTGTACTGCTCTGTGATCTGAAAACTCTGCCATCTATAATCACCTTGTTATTTCTTTCACATCTTTGGAGAATATGTAATCAATTTCAGTCTTAAAATGTCCCTGTTGATATGTCAAATCTCTATTCTTTCCTACTTTTAAATCTCCAAATAATAAAAATTCTCTTAACATCTTAATATCTTGTATTATTTTCCCTTTTCTTTCCTCAGGTTACAGTTAAATTCTCCTACTATCACTTTTGATATATTTACTAACAATTTTTTTATTTCTTCAAATAGCTGTTTCTCTGCATAGTATTATTATACGCATAGATTACTATAACTTTTATACATTATGTCTCATTCTTATATCACATCTTACTACCATTCCTGGTACTACTATTCTTATTTCTTCATTTTTATAAGAATTCCTATTCCAGAGCATGTTTCATTTCCTACCAAACAAACAGTTGCCCCCCCCCCCCCAACTTCTTGTATTATTTTCCTTTTTTCTCCTTTATGATATCTGGCATCTAGCAAACAAAATACATCCATTTTTATTTTTTATACCATTCCACCAACAACAATTCTCTTATATAATTTCTAATGGTATTCAAATCTAATGCAAAATCTCCTATATCATCTTTTCCTTTTTCGTGTTAGAGTTTACTTCCAGATCTTATTTTTCTTTTCCTTCTCCTAAGTCTCTCACCAATTCATTTTCACTATCTTGTTCTTGCTCTTCTCCTATCTCTATTTCTCCCTCTTCTTTCTGCTCACTTTCTAAAATTGCAAATATGTTCTCTTCCTGTATATTAATAACTTTATTTTGAACTATTTCATCTCTACCTACCTGTTTATTGTTTATCAGTTCATCAGTATCGCCTTCCCCATACCACCTTTTCTTTCAACATCTTCTGTAGTAATATTTTCTAAAGTTTATGCTTCTTCTAAGCTTTCCTCTTCATCTACTCTTTCCTTTTCTAATATGGGACAGTCAAACCAGAAGTGTCCCAATGATTTACATTTTCTACAAAAAGGCTTAAAGTTTTTTTTAGCTGTATGTCCCCACTACCTGTATTGGCTGCACTTTCATTTGCACAACATGATTTCCATCCCCACAAAAATAACATGCTTTGGGTTGGCCCCAGAACCTAATGAATCATCTCTTACCATTCACAGTTACTGTATTTGAAATATGTTGACTTTCCCCATCCTTAACATCCATTGTTACCCACACTTCCCTATCCTCAATCCATACATGACATATTTTTTAACTTCTTGTACTTTGCTATATAATGAAAGAAAACAGTTTTAACTCGTGTTTATCCATATCTGTAGTCTTAAATTGCACATTCGTTTTCTTTTTTAGTTGTAGTCCCAAGCTCTGAAATAGTCTTTCTGTGGTACTACTGAATTTCTTTTTTCAGACCCAGTCATAATTTTTCCAGCAAATTAAAGCTTTCAAATGTCACTTCACAAAAAAATTTCAGCTCCCAAATGAATTAATGGTCTTATGTCTTTAACATTAAACCATCGTGGCAAAATAATACTATACATAATGTCATACCTGTTCACACTGCCATCACTTTTACTTTTTTATTCTTACTACTTACTGGTCATCTTCTCTGTATCTGCTGGGAAACTGCAACTATTTGTCTCCTCAGTACCTTTTCCAGCCTTCCTTGCTGCATCTGGATAACTTATTTTTTGCTACTAACAAAATACCCTGTTGCAGAGGTAAACCCTGAAAACTGGCTCTTCTACCAGCTAAGAATGCCTCAGTTGTTTTCCTTCACCAGTTGGGGTTTTGTTTCCAATCTCTTGGTTTCTTCCTTCTTTAAAATTCTCTCCACCATGCCACTCCATATTGCTTCTTCCCTGATCTTTGGCTCTCCTGTTCATCAAATCTGTCAGAACTTGTGTCTCCATTCCTACATTTTCTAACTCTGTAAGAGTTATTTCATCTCCTTCCCCTTCCTTCAGTAAGTTTTCTTCTGCTCCTCTCTCTAGCTCAGCTGCACTCTCCTTCATCTTGGAATTCCCAGAACTGCAGTAGTAGCCCTCTAGCAACATCTAGCAGCTCTAGAGAGTGTTTAACTTCCTCTCCTCCAAAGTGTAGGGGTTCTTTATTGATTAACACAACTTATAGACGTTATTTATATATTATATATTATTTACAATTATTTATATTTTAATCTGCTATATAATACAATCCTATATAACTTATCCATTCCCCCATCTTTTTTTCCACAGCCAAAAATATATTTTCTTCAGAATTTTTGACAATACCCATTCCCATTAAATTTAATTTCATTCAGTCTCTCATTGCGTATGGTCTACAAAACATAAAACAGTTTTTTTATCAATCTCTTTCACCTCTTTGTTTTGTTGCCATAGTACCCATGTTAACTCATATTTATATATTCAAAATTTTCTAAACCTTTCAATACCTTATCTTCACATACTTTTTCCCATAATTATTTCGCTCTTGAACAGTTCAGAAAAACATGTTCCATTGTTTCAACCTCCCTGAAATCCTTACCCACCCTTTCTTGTATTCTTTTTTAAGACATATTAACAGGCAATTTAACTATTGTCAATCTCCACATAAAATCATTACATTCATAATTTTTTTTACACCATGCACGTCTTATCTCAATCACATTTCTCTCTTCATTTCCTAAATGCTTCCATGGGTATATGTAATAATATTCATTCATTATATTTGAATATTATTATTTTTTATTTTTTCTCCATTTTTTATATATTTTTCCTCCATTTTTATATTCAATCTCCAAAAAAAGATTTCATTCTGATACTCTTTCATATCATTTATAGAATCTTTACATCTTTTTACTATACATATTCTTTCCCAGAAATTCTTATATTCATCTTTCATTATAATATGTATTAAATTCTTATGTTTTTCTTCTAAAACTATCAACACGTTATACAGATTCAGTGATGCTGAATGAACAATTGGGTTAATTAATCATATCCCTCCTTTTTCTTCTTTTTTAACATATAAAATCCCTGTTCTAACTGGATTTAGCCTGGATCCACATATAATTGAGAATATAATAAATAATAACTCTTTTTCATATAAACACCTGCTAAATAAGCAATTTTACCCAAAATAACAGAAATTATAAAGTACACTTTTGCTTATACAACAATTTGTGTGACATCCGAAACATACATATTTCTCTTAATTTTGTATTATTTTTCCCATTGTTTTTCTCTATGAATATTTGGCCGAAATCTTATCCACTAATGTATCTATAACTTCATTACTGAATTGACTCCCTTCTATATTATCAGTTAGCCCAGTTCCACTGCTTTTGTCTTTATTTATACATAATCTAAGCATTTTTAAATCTGATTTAATTGTCTGATTCCTTCTTCTATCCATTCCTTTTTCTTCATAACTAAAACCATATCATCTGCATAAGTAAACATTATTATAATTTGTATTTCTTCTGTTATTTTGTATCTTGCTATTTTCAACACTGTTCATTCTACTAACAACTGCATTCATGACTAATGCAAATAAAATGCCACTTGCTAGACATCCCTATCTTATCCCATACTCTATTTTTATTTCTTCACTTAACCACCTATTTAATATTACTCTCCCATTATAATTCTCATACACTGACATAAGTATTTTTATTATTTTGCCAATTATATTATAATATCTTAATACAGTCCACAAAACATCACATTGTATTCTATCAAGTGCTTTACTTGCATCTCCTACCATAACTTTAATTTCCACCCCTTTTTTATAACATCATCTATTACTTCTCTCAATAACTATAGTAAATCTTGATTGCCTTTCCCTTTCTCACTAAAAATCATATGATCAAATAATTTATCTACATTATTTCCCAATCTTTCCGCATAATTCTCATAAATATTTTATAATCTGTATTATTCAACACTATCAGTCTCCAAATTCTTATATCCTCTTTTTCCCTTTTTTCCATATAAATTTCATAACCCTTGTACATATTTCTTTTTCTGTTATTCCTCTTTCTAACCATTCATTTGATACTTCTACGAAATACACTTTTTGCATTATTCCATGTTATAATACATGTAATATTCAATACCTTCCAATCCCTTAATTTTTTCCATATTTAATTCCTTTAAATTTTTTTATGTTCTCCTACACTTATATTATTCTCCATATTCCTATTATTCCTATTATCTGCTTCACTTAATTTCTTAACTTTCCATTTTTGCCTTTCTTCTATATATTTCTTTTTAAATGTATTCTCCATATAATTCCTTATTACTTCAAATATTCTTTCTTTTTTCCCATTTTGAAAATATATTTGCTTATATAGGAAATATTTAATCCCCTCCTGATTCATTTCATATGTCTTCTTCTCCTTTTCAAAAAAACATATCTTATTTTTTAACACATCTGTAAACAGTTCCTGATTCAGTTGCCTATATTTTAGTTTTTCTTTCCTTTTCTTCTTTACTTGACATTCCAAAAAATACTTTTTATACCTTTCTTCAAAACGTACCCACCAAATTCATCCAATGTTCATTAAAAATTCTCATATTTGCATGATCTTTCCATAATTGGTTGATCTCTTTTTATCTTCCTCATCTAAGTCCTTTTCATTGTCTCTTAATGTCTTTACCTATTCTTATCTATCCTTCTTCTTCCTGCACCTCTATCCATATAGCCAGATGATCTGTAAAAACTTGTCTCTGTTACTCCTCCTTGTACTATTTTTAAACTATCAGATATTACAAAATTGTCAATTTCCATTTTTATCTCATTTCTTTTAGAAGTGCAATGCATATTATCCCATGTATATAACGTACCACATTTAATTATTTCATATACTTTCCTAACATAACTTCCTTCTTTTCTTCTTTTTCTTAAATCACAGTTAAAATCTCCCACTAATATTTCCATATTCACTCCAACATAGTTTAGAATTTTTTTAATATTATTTCTTTCTTTCATCATGGCATAAGCATATATTACAATAATTCTATACACATATTTCTTCCATCTTATGTCTATCACTATTATTCTGCCTAATTCTACTATAGTACAATCTAAAACTTTTACCATTTCATTACATAACACAGCAATGCCTGAAAATGTACTTTTTCCCATATTCCAAATAATGATTCCACCCCATAATTCCTGTGTTTGTGACATTCTGTCTTCTGTTCATATTTTTGTATCTTCCAGTATAATTACAGGATTATCAAGTAATGCACACCATTCTAAAACACTTATTCTTCTTTTAGTATTTTTTATACTATAAACATTTATAGCTAAGATTTTCAGCTTCCTTTTAATGTAGTTTACTATCTCCTTTCACCCTTACCCTTTACCTTTTTATTTTCCTTCACAACTACACTCTTAAACTTTCTTTTTCTTTCACCCTTTTCCCTATAGAATTATTTGTACCTCTCACCACTCTCCAATTTATACATTCATTTTCACTTGTTAGCTGAAGCAATTCTTCCCCTTCATTATTTTCATTTTTGTCATCTATTTTTTCTTTATTATTTTCTTGTATATCAATATGCTCTTCATACTTTTCTTCTACAGTCCTACCTAGATTATATACAGAGTCTTGTGTTTGCACTTCTAATATATGTTCTTCACAATCCACCCATACATGTCCCATTTTCCCGCATTTTTTTTATATATTATATCAGACTTTTTAGTTTCATGCCCCGACTTTCCACAAATAAAACATTTTGTCTTATCACAATTACTAATCAGATGGTCATCTTTTCCACAAAAAAAACATGTTTTTGGTTGTTCCCTATATTTAACATAACTTCTATTTCCTTTCACATTTATAACACTTGGAATGTGTATATTTTTTAATTTTTCATTTTCAAAATCACTCCACAATCCCATCCCCAGGTCATAGACATCTAGAATCATAAATGTTTGTAGTGTCCATCACTTCTCTACATGCAGTCTTTAAATAGTTCTTTAGTACTTCTTTCTCAACTTCAGTTCGAAATTGCACAATAACCCTTTTTGTCTCTCAATTAAATGTTTGTACTACATACAAATTCCAAGGATTGCAGTCTTTCTACTCTCAAATTTCTCTAAGAATTTTTCCATGTCCTGTCCTGTCTCAAACAAAATGTCACAATATGTCTCTTTATTAATATGTATAAAAGTTCTTACCTCTTTTGGTGAAGTACCAAGAGGTACAATCACCTCATATATTTTAAGCTCTTTTTCTTTACTACTCAATCTTACCATGACTTTTCTTCTTGCTGTCTCTGTCCCCTCTTCTGCTGGCTGCTCTCCTTCTTTAACTGTTTAGGCGTACAATTTTTTCTTCATTTCTATTCCTTTCACTTCCTCTTCCTGTCTTTTGTCCAAGATTTCTCCATATGAAGCTGCCATCTTGCTCTCCGGTTAACTCTGGCTCAACATTTCTTTTAAGTAGACATTCTACAACCCTCCTGAATGGAGGGTTGTAATAATGCATCCTTGCTGTGTTCCACTATCTCCCACAAACAACCTTTCTTGGAAAAACACTCCAAATCTTGCAAAAGTCCAACATCCTTCCTTTCTTTCTCTTCTTTCAGATTTCCCTCTTCGACTGCTACAAACAGCTTCTCCAGTCCTTCCATTCCTTTTCCTTTTGCTATTGATGCTTTTTGCACAGTCTCCACTACCCCCACCCTTATACTTTCCTTTTCTCACTCCATTTCATCTTTTCCTATCTCACACACTCACCATACTCCTTCCTGCTTCTCTAAGTCGTCTATGCACCTGGACTGGAAGCAGGTAACTGGAATTGCCAACAACAACATAATTCCCCCTACACTAACAACTAGGAGAAAGTCCCTGGTGCCAAGGCCAGATTTCCCCTAGTCAGCATGAATACCACCATGGGTTTCCCCTGAAATTGGCCTAGTGGGATTAACTTGGTCAACAAAGTATAAATAACATAAACTAACCACACTCTTGTAAGGTTAATTATTTCTAATAACATTCTGTACCTTAACATGATATAACCTAATGTGTAGTTAAAACACATCAGCAAAGAAAAGGGGGTAGAAAAAGCTGATTTAAAGTGCAGAATGTTTATCCTCTAGCCAGATCATTGCCTCTGCATGTGTATCTGACCCTCTTCTGTCTCTCACTGGTCATGAACCTTAATATAAAAATTAGTTCAGGCCAGCAGCAATCATTATGGCCTCTCATAGGATGGATAGGATATAATTTCAGGATCTCAGCTGACAAGCCAACACTCCCTGGACATATGTTGATACAGCTAGTGCTACAGAAGGGTTATAGAAAAAGTGAGGTAGATGGATGGTACTAGTTCCCAGTTGCAAATGCATTTTCACATACAGTTACTTTTGTGCCTGACCTCAGCCAGGGCCATGTGGTAACTGGGAATAAGGGAGAAAGAAACAAAGGAAAGTGTTATTTTATCACATGATTTTTGTTGTGTCACAGCTCCTCTAACTACTTTGCCAATGACCTAGATAGCCAATGGCCTGGTCAATGGTATGGAAGCATAGGACACTCACCTGCTCCACAAAGGATCTGGATGATATTGGTGTCCCAGTCACCACTGGGTCAGCTGAAAAAAAGAGAAAGGGGTGACATCTGCCTTCCTTTTCCTCAGGGTGGATACTAGGGGTCTCCCAGCCCCCACCAAAATGCCAGTGTGTTTATCTCATGTTCAATAAAGTAGGTAAAAAGGGAAGAAGGAAGGTACAGACATGCAGAAACATGAATCCTTATCCACTGTGGAGTTCTTCACATTATTAATTGAGGCTATTCTGTTCAGAATAATCTGAAAAAGAAAACTTCACTGCATGTAACTACCTCAGGGGCACAGTGCTGATTTGTCATCCCTAAGGGAGGCTGGATGGGATGAATGAACCAGGTTCCTGGAGGTTCAGAAGTCATTTGGGAGAAGAAGACAATAAAAAATATAAGTAAGGAACATTTGTGAATTGCATTACTCAAATTGCTGTTCAAGTTCTAAAGCACCCTTCCTCCATTTCTGTTGTCATACTATGCCTGTACTTGTACATTCAGTCTTGTTCTGTACCCAGTTCTGAGTCACAGAGGAGCAAAAGCCTATCCTGTCACTCAGTGAGTGTAAGATACAGAACCAAATCCTGCATAAGATGCTAGTCAGCTGTAGTATACATACAGACACACACACACACACACACACACACACACACACACACACACACATATTGTCCAATTCTTCATTAATTTTTGTATAAAGGCCAAAGGCCATTCAGAATGCAGACTCCTCAGTAAATGTCTATATCCTGGGACCCAACCAAGTATCAAGTTGTTTTTTGAATTTCTGCAAAGAAGAAGAAGACTGTCAAATATGTACAGGAAACCTGTTCTAAAGCAGATCCAATGACTGTGTTAAAGAGTTTGCTCTTAAGGTTGTCCTTGATTCCTCAATTATGTAAACAAAATATGCAGCTCTGGTTAATATGCTTGTATTCAACAATTCAATATTTAGCAGAGATCGATTCACTCCAGAGATCCTGTAGGCTAAACAAAGTTTACCCCTCAGATATTTGTAATTGACTGAAAAGTAGCCTAGACTTTCCAGTCTAGACAGATATGATTTATCTCTACAAGTAGTGATACGCCTTGAAATGTTTCATAGAATATGTTCTAAAACCAGAAGACCACCTTTCTTGAAGGAGTAAAACAGCAAGTTGTACTCAATGATGGGTCAGACATGTGTTATGAACAACCTCAAAAGACAATAAATATTTCTTGTTGTAAAGTTCTTAAAAAATATGCTAATAACTTTTAACACCTTAGCTTTAACTTTTAAAGCATTAGTCCTATACTTAAAATTACTACATATAATAATACCTAAATTCTTATATTCTCTCAACTTCTGCAACTCATGGGGACTTAAGTTTATTTGATAT